>NC_030851.1:39004439-39088779 GCF_000208745.1 Theobroma cacao
AGTAACAAGACTAAATTAAAGTTAGTAATATATATATATATATATATATATATATATATATTTATATTTAAATATATTTTCATGTGTCAAGTAATAGTTGAAGGTTGAGCAACTGGTGGCAAGCATTCCTGTGGATTCGAATAGAAGTAATCTTCCTGTCTAGGATGTTCGGGAATCTCCATTCGCCTCCCTGGTTTCCCCGTTCGCCCTTCATGAGTTTTTTTCACTAACAGGGAAAACTCGTCCCAGTTCAGCGTCCCATTCTTGTACTGATCAATCAGACTAACCAGAAGCTTCCTGTCTTGAGAAATTGTGGTCTTAAATCCCAAGTATCTGCACAAATTATTGCCAAAAGTTGTGTTCAAAGGAGTAATTAATCACCCAATTTGAAGTAATGATTGGAAATCAGAAAGAAATTAGTCATTAGTAAATACCGGCGATGGCCTTCAACAGCTTTCGCCATGTTCCCAACAAAAGTAGGAACGAAAATGTCACTTTCTATTGCAACAATATAATCCAGCGCTGCCATCTGATCTGCATGATTCAGGAAGGGCTTGAGCTCTTCTGGCTTTAATATGGTCTGTTTCCTAACCTGTTTCACATAAGAAAAAGCAGCAGACCATAATTAATATGAGCCATGGTATAAATTGGCTTAGATACTTCATTCTACGGACCAGATTTGGATAAGCTGATGCCAGGTCTGCCATTCTCTTCTCTTCCTGGTATATTTCTCCGGATGCAATATAAATTGTGGTATTCCTATCAATGCCTAATGCCTGGAATACTAGAGCTGTTTCCTCTGGAGTCAAAGGGCATGATCCACGTTCTCTTTTCTTCTTGGAATCAATCGGTTTGTGCCACCACCCATCATGGGAATATCTAGTAGTAACATTGTTAGCATTGATCTTAAACAGCTTGATCAATCAAATGTTGGCACCAAATTCATACTATTGTTAAGAGAAAAGGAAGGTTTTCTCAGCAATCTCACCTCATTTCTTTCACCGCTGCAGCCTCTTCTTTCGTTAAACCTTCGACGCAACCTGTGAATGCCAATACATCCTTCTCATACCTGAGATGAAGAACCAAGAAAGGACCATTCTGTCTTAAAAGTGTAACAAGTTTCCTGCCTGTTTCCTCAATCGGTTGTGTAAACTTCAATGCTTTGTAGTTTACTCGACACCGCAGTTTCTGGAGTTCATCCGGTAGCCCATTGTTGGCAAGCCTAGCATCAGTTTGAGCGAATAGCAAAATTTCATGCTTCTGTATGCGAGGAAGAACCTGTAAACAAATATGTATCAGTGCTAAACTCCTAATTGTGTCAGAATTTCAGAAATTTCAATGTGACAAAATTAAGGGCAATGAAAAACAAGTTGGGAACCAACCCTTCCGTAATAATATTCTAAGCTAGCAAAACTCATAGGAAACATATAATAAAGTGGTTCAGACTCTGCTTTTCTCTTCTGCTCCGGAGGTAGCTCCCTCAGTATTCGAACCTCATCTCTCAGAGATGTAATGAAATTGTTCACATCAAAGATATCTGCAAATGTACTACCAATTCAAACAAAAAAATGTTAATTGTCAACATTAATGTTGTCAACTAGGCAATGAAACAATGGATTGATCACAGGTTTAGGCCATCAGGACTCAGGATCAAGGTACCTTGATTAGACAAATTTCAAAATCCCCCATTCAATGCTAAAAGCATTACCTGGTATCATTCCAATACGAGCCATGAGCAAATTTAGGAAGGATAAGTGTGACATTCAGATATCTTGCAATGACAACCATATCACAAATCTGTGGAGCATAAAGAATACAGAATCAGCAACAGAACTGTAAGGAGACAACGGGGAACATCTAAAAGCTTGTCATGGGGAAACCAAATGAACATCCTATTACATGAAAAAGGTTTTTGTTTACTCACCCCAAGTCGCTTCTGATTCAATCCTCCATTGGGTGAAATGATTAGATATCCATTGCTTTTATAAACCCCTGCAGTGAAGATCCACAAAGTTTACTTCACGGTGAAGAACGAACAATAAAGGGAAAGCAATAGAATCACCTGCTGATCCAAATTTCTTTTTATCTTTTCATGCAAATTAACCAGAACAACAGACACAAAGGTAATAGAAACAGCTAGCACTCACTTTGGGATGGGAAAGAATATGGAAAATAGAATGCGGATTTTGGCACCATGATTTTGTCATCCAGAGTTGCCAACTGAATTGCGCAGACCCAAAGAATAAGTAACATGGTTGAGAGTACAACCACCCAGAACTTGACACAAGCTAATGGAGAAGCCTGCCGGGCAGCTACAGTCTTCATCTTTTCAGCTTTAATCCCTGCAATAGCAGTATGATTCACGTCCACATTGCCATACTTCTGCTTCACCTCCATTTTGTCAACAAATTCAGACTCTTCATAACCAGCTTTGGTGCGTTGATCCATCCCCACAGGCTCCTCCAGTCTTGACTTGTTAAATATTCTCTATTTAAACATCATATATGTACTAAAAGTAGTAAAAATTTAGGTAATTTGTACTAACATAAGCTATATTAGAAAAGTTATCGACAAAACTCAATATTTTAAAATTATACATAAATATATATTTAAAAAATGAAATCAGTACATATATACATTTAAAATATTAATACATATCATCACGAGTGAAAAGTACTTAAATTTTTGTTTCTTTTAACTAATTTTCGACAGATGTTAACTGCTGGGATAGTTGGATTTGTGAAGAAGAGAAGATGATAGAATCGAAATGATGATTGGGTATAGACATTGTCAAGATGTGGCACGCATGTTGTCTAAGACACTAAATTTCAATTCTGGGTCGCTGTACAATGTGATTTTGATAAGCTTGCTCAGGCCATCTTTTGGGTTAAATCATTTTCAGCTATAAACATGTGAGAGAGAACATCAAAAGTGTTATGGAAAATATCAGTTCAGTTCAGCTACTGTATTAAATCATGTACAAAGGATCATTAATCAGATTTTAGTGTTACAAGTGCAATGGGCTTTTCCAGCTTTTGGCACTGGGGCACTGCCACGTTGATTTTAGGTTGCTATGGTCCAATCCGGCCAAGACTAAGCTGGACCTGGTTTGTTGATTTTGGATGTAGCCGTAGCAGGTTGGGTCTGGTCAAGCTGGTGTTGAATCTATTATAGGGACAATTTCTCCTTTTCTTTCTTTCTGACTTTTATTCTGTGTTTAAATTTTTTTTTATTGAAATGATATACTTTATAAATTATAACTAAATATCACCAGGTCATAACCGTATCATTAGGTAAACATTAATAGTCTTATGGGTAAATACGAGTATGACAAAATTAATTAAATAGATTAACGTTTTAAACGCATACGTTAATAAGTTTATTACACAAAATTTTACAATACGGCACTATCAATATGTTTATTGAACAAGACATATTAAATTTTATATGTAATGATACAATTATAACTCAACAAACACATTTAAACATGATTAACATGTTTAAATGAGTATCATAAATAGGTTAAATAAGTCATATTATAGGAATTGACACGACAATGCACAATTAATTAATCGAGGTAAACATATCATATATATACAAGTTAAGCAGGCTTAAGCTGTTTAAGACAAGAAACACAATAAGTTTCAATCTTAACTTATTTAATTCTGTAATGTGCTTGTGTCATGTTAATGAGTCGTATTTAGAATTATCAAATTTAGTTAGAAAATTGAGAAAGGGTAGTTTCGCTTAGCACTTAAAAATATTATGCTTGGATTATATTACACAAATTTAAAAATTGAAAATGACAATTTTTTACAAATTAGAGTGCTTGATTTTGATTTGAATTCAAAATTTTCTTGAGTCTTGTATTTGAGTTAAATTTTATTTGAGTTTATATTTGATGTACTGATAGTGCATAATTTTTATACACTATCAAGGCATAAAATCATGCCACCTATTTAAAAAATAAATTCAAAATTTTAAGAATTTTTAAAATAAATATTATTAATTTTTTTAAGAAATAAAAAAAATAATTTTTTTATTTCTTTAACTTTTTCTTATTCAATCTCTTCCTAAACCTTACATTTTTTTTAAAAAAAACCCTGAGTATTTAGTTCATTAATTAATGCAAGATCCTCTATTTAAATAATAGGGTTCGAATCTCCATTTCTTTAATTATAAAAAAAGAAAAATCTCTTTCTCTTTCTTCCCTCAACAACAATAGATTCAAAACCCTAATTTTTTTTGAACAGTAAAACCTTAAATTTTTAATTTTAATTCTTCAAAATAATATTTATTGTACCCTTTTTTTTAATTTAATATTTAATATTTATTTCACTCTTCTATTTGAAATTACTTTCAAACAATGATAATAGGTAATAAGGTAAAATCTTTGATTTTGTTCAGCAACGGCTGATTTGGCTTGGAGTAGGTTGAATGAAATGAATAAAGCAATTGAAAAAAGTGCAAAGCAAAACATCAACCCTAAAGAAATATAATTACCTTTTGAGAATATAAATGCAACGGGTCCCAATCTGCACAGCAACGAGCAGCACACAAAAAATCTGTGGAAGTCAAACTTTCTTCAATACCCAACAAGTCCACATATTCCAAGTTTGTTGGAGATTAAACAGGACAAAACAAAAATCTACCAAGTACAGTCTCTTTTTAGATCTATGAAAAGATGAACCCAAAAGACAGCCTTAAACAAAAATACATTTCTCTTCTTTGTAGTGAGTCCACAAGATTTTCAGGTTGAAACTTTATAATGATGTATTCACAATGTAAGTTTCAAAGGTGTTCAAAAAGCCTCTTTTACTAATCAAATTAAAGTGATGAATAAATTCGGTGAGATGGAGTTGGAGAGAGAAAAAATATTTTTATTTTTTAAAAATAATAATATTTATTTTTAAATTTCTTAAAATTTTAATTTTATTTTCAATGAAGTGACACCATTTGATGCCTTAATAGTGTATGAGAGTTATACATGATCAATGCATCAAATATAAAGCCGATGAGTTTTACAAGTTGATGTAGTTGTTAACTTTTTATTGCAACATTTGTTTTTAGATAATTGAATTCAATTATAACACTAGTTTTTTTTACTGTAACTTGAGAGTCTTTTGAGTTTGTAAATAGAATTTGAATTTAGAGATACCCATAATAGAAATTGTATCATAACTCAGTTGAATCTTGATATAGAAAAAGATTTATTTCACTCTCTGAATATAGAGATAATAGAAAATTATAAGAACTTTTCAGTTTTTTCCCTTGATTTCTTAGGTGAAAATATTTATGGTATGGAAAGTGATTAAACAAATTGAGACCTTCCCATGCTTTGCCATTTTTGGTACCAAAAGCAGTGCATTATAGGCGCTGTTTGAGAGCAGCTATGCAGCAAATGGGGAATCGCAAGGTCAAAGATCATTCTTCCTTGAACACATTTCCTTCCGATGACTTTGTGCATGGAATCAATTGCATCGACCAAAGAACAAATTAATTTCTCTTTTCAATCCAGGAAGTTTTGCAGTCAGCCGCCCCGTTTTCAACACAGAAATTACAGTCACTAGGGAAGTGCTGCGGCTATGATAATTGTCCCTTGTCTGCAACATTGTTTCTGTCGTTCGTTGTTACAGCAAGCGGCGGCAGACATTCCTGTGGGTTTGTATAGAAGTAATCCTCCTGTTTGGGTTTGCCTGGAAACTGCAATCTTTGAGATGGGTTCCCCATTCGATTTGCATGAGCTGCCTTCACTGACTGGGAGAATTCGCTCCAGCTCAATGTTCCATTCTTGTATTGGTCTATCAAACTGATCAGGACCAATCTGTCTAGACTAATTGTCCTCTTGTACCCCAGGAATCTGTCAGAAAAATAAATCATGTCTTGCATCAGAACTAAGAAATTCATACAACTCAAAGAAAAGAGTTACCAGACAAATACCTTCGATGGCCTTCTACAAGTTTTGCCATATTGCCTCCATAGGTCGGCAGGAATATGTCACTATCTAGGGAAACAAGATAATCCAAAGCTGCCATCTGATTTGAATAGTTCTGGAATGGCTTGAGGTCTGAAGGGGGTAGTAATGTTTCCTTCTTCACCTGTTTCAGAACAAGAGGCAAGAACGGTAGGATTTTTAGAATTTACATACATGTGTAAATTTCATTGCAAGTTAAGCTGACTTTTGGGGTTCAAGTTTTTTTACCAGATTCGGATAGAATGCTCTAAGACTTGCCAGTCTCCTCTCTCCGCCATATATATCTCCAGCAGCAATATATATTTGGATGTTAGGATTTATACCAAATGCTCTAAGTGCAATTGCTGTCTCCTCTGGAGTCAATGGGCAGAGACCGGCTTCTCTTTTACTCTTCGGATCGATTTCCTTTTCCTTCCACCAAGGGATAGCATATCTAGGCATATACAATATGCATTTTAGGATATGATCAATGAAACCAAGTACAATAAAATGAAGATTAATTGCTCACCTCATTCTTGCAAGCTCTTCCACCTCCGTCTCATTGCAACCTTCCGTACAACCAGAAAATGCTAACATGTCCATTTCATATCTGAGATGGAGAACTAAGAAAGGACCTTTGTCCCTCAGAATCCTAATAATCTTCTTCCCCACCTCTTCAATTGCAGGAGTGAATCTTAGAGCCTTATAGTTTACTGTACAACGCATTTTCTGAACCTCAACAGGAAGATTATTCCCAAGTCTAGTATCAGTTTTTGTGAAACGAACTACTTCATATTTTTGGAAACGAGGAAGAACCTGCATATAGTCATCCGTAAATATCAGCTGCAACCACCTAACATTAGGCAACTACTATACCAGGACCGGATATGAGTTAACTGACCGTGTTGTAGTAATAGGACATGTTAGACCAGCTAACGGGTGGCATGGAATAGAGTGCATATCTCTGAACTTTTTTCCTCAGCCTAGGAGGCAGCTGCTTAATTATCCGAACCTCATCACTCAGAGATTTGATGAAGTAATCCACATCCCATATGTCTTTGAACTGGCTGCCACATTGAGATTAATGATTGCTACGAACTTCTGAATTCTAGTTGCAAATACTTGAAAAATAAAAGGTAAACTACTGATAATAAAATAACCTACCTGCTATCGTGCCAAAATGAAGTTTTATCCAAGTCAGGAACTACAAGCGTGAGATTCAGAAACCTAGCTATAGCAACCATATCACAAATCTGTTTACAAGTACCAAAGAAGGAATTAATCAGGGTGCATGCGCAACAAGAAGCAATGAGAAAAGACTTTTGGAAAGCAAAGATATATATTTATGCATGCTTACACCGGCTCTCATTTGATTCAATCCGCCATTGGATGAAGCCATCAAGTAACCTTCATTCTTGTAAACCCCTGGAAACATATTGATGCAGACGTGTCTGATTCACTAATTCATAATAGATATGCTCAACTTTTCACACAGAAAGAATTTATAGTCGTTAAACATGTTTTCTATCATGATTGCCTTAAAATCATCCGACATGTAAAATAAGCATAGAACTTACTCGGGGATGGTGGTTCAAGCTTGAATGGCATTGGGCCAATAGTCTGCCCCAGTATCGCCAATTGCAATGCGAAAACCCACAGCAAAAGCATCATGGCTGTGATTCCAAGCGCCAATAACTTTGCTTGTTCAAATCCAGGAGACTTGGGGATCATCATACTCTTCAGTTTATCCAGTCTGACCACTCCAGTAACCAAATTCTTCAACTTTTCGGGGCTGATATCACCAATGGAACACCTCAAGTACTCCACCTTACCACATCGTTTATCCTTCATCTCTATGCCGACAAATGTTTTCCCTTCTTCAACATCGTGCTTCGAGTCTTCCATCCCCATTGGCAAATCCTCAACCTTAACGTGCAACTTTCCTTGATTTTCCTTACAGGGAAATAGTATACTATATAACACAACAATTTTCTATATAAGAAACGGATTCGGCTTAAATTTCCTTGATTGCCAACTGGTTCAAGTGGTTTGGACGATGCGGCTGAGGGTAGTTTCCCCTACCAGAATCCGGAAAAAAGAACCCCCCGGAAAGCCAGTTTTCAGAAGCCACCAGCCACTGTTTCAGAGAAAAAAAACTCTCTTTAAAACAACAGGAACTTGTTTGAGGTTTGGGAGTCATATCCCAGCTTTTCAGAATTCCAACCACGTTGTTTTGGGGTCGTTTTCCATGAGAAAGTATATTAAATATGGAGGACTCACCTGAAAACTAGTGAATTAATTCTGCCTGAACACTAATTCAATTTGTGAATAAATAATATTGCCAAAAAAGGGAATTAACAATTGTGATGGTGTGACTATTTAATATAAACTTGAATTAAAATTCTGATCATATCATAGGAGGAAATATCAACAATAGAGTTAATTATTACCGGTCCTATGTACAAAAAAAATAATAAATACTTGTGGTAGACATCATAATCAATACATTTTATGTTATTTAAAATCTAATTTAATATTGGTTAATTGTTTTTATTTGACATATTTCATCAAACCAAAAATGAATCCTGAATGGAAAAGGGAATCATTGGATAAGAATATGACAGGTAAATGGACTTGATCAATCAATCAGGCTAACATCATGCAATTACTGTAGATCAAATCCTTGCATTTAACCAGTGATGGTGACATATATGTATAGAGCTGTTGAGTAAATGTAGATCTCTTTAATTATACCAATAGGCCTTTAATTGTTTGAGACATAATGCAAATTTAATACTGAATTGTCTCTTTAAAATAACAAACAAAAAACTTTTAATTGTGAGTATGATTGATGATTTTTAATGTCAATGTTTCAATTAAGGCTTTACTGTCTTCATTTTAATTGTTATTTGGTAAGTACATGCATTATGCTTCCAAATGGTGAAATCAAAAAATGGGTTTATAAAAATTGGAAATAAATAAATAAAACATTTATAAAATTCATCTCTTTAAATAATAGAAACAATAATTTTCTTTTTGTGCGTGACTATCCAATCTGAACTCAAATGCAATTTTAACACAAATATAATTTTATTTTTTAATTACTATTTGCTTTTCAAGATATAGTTCTCTCTTTGTAAAGATATAGGCCAAGAGTAAACCTAACAAAAAAATAATGAACAACAAGAGAAATGCTTGGGAATTAATTAATGGTTTCAAATATAGTACGAATTCTTTTTTTTACCAACAAACATACACAAAGTTTAACTTCCTTTGATGTTTTTCTTGTATATCTTAACAAATTAAGGAATTTTATTTTATTTTCTTTATTTTCTTTTTACCTTATATTTTTCTTTATCTTCATATTTTTCTTGAACCAAAGAAAACTAAAAAAAAATATCTTATTGCTTAGGGAGGGGAAACAAGGTAAAAGGCAACCATCTTCATTTATCTTATATGTAAATTGAGTATACTTGCAAATATTGATGCATAATATACATGTAATCAACAGATTTTCCCTTGCATTTGCAAGTTGATCAGTGTACACAAATTGAATATGGAAAACTGAAATGACATTCAATTAGTTCTTCATTTTTCCTCCTCAAAATGCTTGTGTTTCCAATCTTTTTTACCGAAACCTGAGAAGAGAAAATATTGTTGGAAGACGCAGCAGCTTGAAAATCATTTCATTTACCCTGGTGGCCACTGATATCATGGTTCAACATCTTGTTGCTGATCATCAGAAACTACTCGTGGCTCATCAAGTCGTGCCAAACATTCTTCAGGATTTGTATAGAAGTAATCCTCTTCCTTGGGTTTACCAGGAATTACCAATCTTTTGGCAGGATTTCCCATCCGATCTGCATGAGCCTCTTTCATTTCTGATGAGAATTCTTCCCAGCTTATTGATCCAGCTCTGAACAGATCCACTAAATCGACTATAGCCTTTCTGTCCAAAAGAATTGTTTCCTTGAACCCCAAGTATCTGAAAAAGGATTCAGGTATATATAGTCAACATCAGCATTAATACTAGGCGTGGGAGAGGACCTATTTTGCAGGCACATAGCATCAGGAAATGTAAATTATGAGAATGAATATTGGGGGATACCGTCTATGGCCTTCAACGACTTTGGCCATGTTTCCTCCATTTGTTGGAACGAAAATATCACTTTCCACAGCTACATAATAATCCAGGGCTGCCATCTGGTTTGAATGGTTCCTGAAAGGATCAAGGTCTGAGGGTGGAAGTAACGTTTCCTTCTTGACCTGTTTTTGCAGATTACAAAGCAAGAGTTACCCTATGAACAGCTAGAGACGAAACAAAGATAGAAAAACTGACTTTAATCTTCAAGGAAAGCAAACTAATTACTAACCAAATTCGGATAAGCTGCTCTAAGAGTTGCCAATCTCCTCTCTCCTCCATATATATCTCCAGCAGCTATGTAAACTTGGATATTGCGATCGATACCCAATGCCTTTAATGTTAGCGCTGTTTCCTCAGGGGTTAGAGGGCACAAACCTGCTAGCCTTTTCTTCTCCGAATCTATTACTTTTTCTTTCCACCAGGGATATGCATATCTAATCATTACATGGAAGTTTGCACAATATTACGATGAGATTAGGGCATGGATACTTCAGTAATGAACCCAATAAATTCATTTTAATTACCTCATTTTTGTTAACTCATCAATCTCTTCTTCATTGCAACCTTCATTACAACCAGAGAATGCTATCATGTCCATTTCATATCTGAGATGAAGAACTAGGAAAGGACCTTTTTCTCTTAGAATTCGAACGATCTTCTCAGCCAACGCCTGTATGGGAGGAGCGAACCTCAGAGCCTCATAGTTTACTCGGCAACGCAACTTTTGGACATCTTGAGGAAGCCCATTGTTAGCAAGCCTGGCATCAGTCTTCTGGAAGTGCACCACTTCATGCGTTTGTATCCGCGGAAGAATCTGTGAATAGTCATAACAGTAAAAGAGTACTGATCCTAGCTAACAGTAGAAAAAACAAGGTTGGAACAACAAAGAAGTAAAGAACTGGGGAACCTACCACATTATAGTAATAGGTCATGTTAGACCAGCTGATTGGTGGCATTGAGAAGACTGATTCATCTACCTTTTTCTTTTGCGCAGGGGGTAGCTTTTTCAATATCCGAACTTCATCTCTCAGTGATGCAATGAAGTAGTCTACATCAAATATGTCTGCAAACTGACTGCCATATCAAAAAAGCAAAAATGCAATCAAACACCATATTCACAGTATACCTCGATGAAAAAGAGTAAGAAATGAGATCGATTAGCTACCTGTAATCATTCCAAAATGATGTATTATCTAATTCAGGAACTATGAGGGTGACATTTAGAAATCTTGCAACTGTAACCATGTCACAGATCTGAGTACAAAAAAAAAAAAAACAAAGTTGATTAATTAGGATATAATCGATCATAACAGCACTTATACATTACAGTGAATGACCTTTGTATTATGACAGGCAAAATTACTTACACCGGATCGCATTTGATTCAATCCTCCATTGGAAGAAACCATCAGATACCCATTGTTCTCATAGACCCCTGATTGTCAGGAATATGTGGAAGATTGTGAAGCACAAGAAAATTTTCTGTCAAGTAAATAATGCAGTTCTTTTTCATTTCTTTTCTCTAGCTTAAGCATCTTGATTTATCTATCTGCACCTCGATGTTCATGAAGATGGTAAACCGTGTAAAGACACCTAGCCTAGACTAAACTCTACTTGAAAGTGAAGTTGAGGATACAATGCATACATGCATTATTCATACATATCATGCATCCATGAGAGTTTGTATCCGATCTTACTTAAAGGGTGTTTTGAACTTGAAATTTTCTTTCTCTTTGGTAAACCAAGAAGCTGAGGCCACAGCCAATGTATGAGTTTTCCTTTAAATGCATGGAAACAAATGGATATAAAGAAAGTCTGTTCTTAACGTAGTTATAGTAAATGTATACAAATTATATCTTCTACTAAGAGAGTTAGATTCGAAATCTTCCTTATCCAAAACAAATACAAATTTATTCGACTTACAATAAATTACTTACTTTCAGGGGGAAGAGGATAAGAAAAGGTAGATTTTGGTGTCCTTGCTGATGAAACAGCCTCTCCCAGTGATTTCAACTGCCTGGCAATGGCCCAAAGCAGCATCACGGTTAAAGCTCTAGTCACCCACAGTTTCAGTCGAGCCACTCTGATCCGAGCTAGAATTAAGCTCTTCAACTTTTCAGCCTTAACCATTCTGATATACTTCAACCTCATCTTACTGTACCCTGGTTTCTCCTTCACCTCTCCACATTCTGCCTCTTCAAAACTTGCCCCAGGGTAACTCATCCTTAGCTTTTTTAATTCTCTATAATAACCCAAAAACGAAAAAAGGGTACTATCATGTTATAAAACTCTAATCACCCGAAACGAATGCAAGTGGAAATTGCTTGTAAAAGAAGAAGCAAATGATCACCTCATAAAAAGGGTAACCGAATTTCAATGGAGAAACTTATCAATATTGGCTTCAAGCTTCAACACAAAGACATTAATTCTTTCCTTCGCTTACCAGATTCCGGAGGAATTGTACCGCCAGAAAGCTGGTTTCTTCACGCCAAGAGTAATGAGAGGAATTTGGCCTTTTAAAGTGATTGTTTCTTAGCTAGCAAAATTCCAAGAGTCATACATCCAAACCAGTCCAAGGCACGAGGATTTTATTTTAATTTTAATTTTTGCTTTCTCAATTCCTTCACATAAATTGATTGGGCCCATTAATCGAATTAATTCCATTTAATAGTGTTACTATATGATCCATTAAACTTATGTTTGTGCTCTTTTTCATTTTTTTTTCTATTTAAAACTATTTATTATATATCATTTTCTGAATTTACTAGTAGTATTAAATATATAGCACTTAAATTATGTATTTACTCTCTGTATTTATAGTACTGAAATCAGAGTAAATTGGGATGAAAAAAGAAATTAAGAAAATTGAAGACACCTGATGTATATATGACAATGATGATTTTGGAGGACAACTAATTAGGTGATGAAGTTAAATTGATTGACATGTGATAAAATTCATTGCTTGGAGCTGTTGTAATTATCTGGCATTTAAGATTGAAAAAGAATATTTAATAATAATAATCAATAAGGAAAAAATCATATAAATGATAATAGTCAACTTGCATTTTCCGAGTTTAGATATACTATATTTAGTAACTTGGAGGACAAGCATGCTGCTCCCTATTTTCTTTTAGATAGAGATATTTTGTTGTGCAAAATGCGTTGTTAATGGAGTATTCTTGAGAGTTGCAGAGTTAGAATTTACAAGTTTTGTGAAGATTAAACTCCACCCCATGCTTGAACCAATCCTTGGAACCAAGCAATTGAGCTTTCTTACAGGGTAAATGACAGCCAAACGGAGGAATGGGTGCTTCTCCTAAGATTCCATCAATCTTCAAGTTTAAAAGCTTGATGTTTCTACCCAGTTTATAGAGGTCTGTTCCACCTTCCATTCTATGTTTTAAGGGAGGGTTTCATTGGTGAAAAGGAACACCAAGCTGGGGAGTTGCTACCTTAAAGCCAATCGGTCTCATTAACAATCCTCAGCAGCTAGAAGCTGGGAAGCTGGACCATTTTGCTGCCGGTCACCTCTCCCCTTAGAGAAGTCCTTAAGAACTGTTGAACTTTCCGGCAGTACCTTTCGCAGTTTCTTCCTAATGTGTACGAATACTTCTGGATTCTGCTCAATGGATGTCCATGGCAGCTTGGTGTGACAGACTATTGCTGAAGGCCCCAATTTCAATATGCAGAATCCAGAAGTAATAATAAAGAGAAATGGAACCACTATGCATCCTAGAATGAATGCTGCCAGAGATAATTTCCTAGTGCAATAACAATTAACAGCAAATGCAGCGCTGTTTAAGTCTCAAAAGATTACATTATTACTCAACCATAACAGAGACATGATCAGATTCAGACATGTTCTTGAAGTGCAAAAAAGCATTGCTGTCAGTTGCCAACTCATCTTGAGAAAACAAGAAGGGTTAACCCATTGACTAGTCCCATGGATGCTAACGAGCACCTTCCACTTTCAGGCACAAAGTTCAACTCAGCTCATTTCTAGATGCATAAAGTATGCCTACAGCATACAAAAGCAGGAGGCTGGGTACAATTGAGCCGAATCATTACAGCATATGGAGGCAACTCAGATGCCATTGTTACCATTTGATATCTGTACCTGAACTGCCAATCAAGTGTCCTTCAACAAACAGAAGTCTCAATCACTCATGCAAGGATTATAAGAAGGGAATCCCACTGTTTAATGTTTTCTTTTCCCTGTTAATTAGAAACAACCTTTGATGACAGCCAAGTTTATTCTAATTAATGTTAATCCCCATAACTTTCACCAGAAAAGCATAGTCATAAGCTATTTCCTCACACTGAATATAACGGCCACCTTCACCAAAATGTCCTCCAGTCATATTTGTCTTCAGAATGACAGATCGAGAACAAAAAGAACATGTACTATCTCGAACTTTGGCCACCCACTTGGCAGCTTCCCAAACTCCAACCCTTGGAATGATGATTAAATACAACCAGCGTTAGTTAACGGATACAAAATTGAATGCAACTTTTCTGAATGACAGTGCAAAAAAATTAAATCAACAGCAGAAATATGGAAGCAGGCCTTCATGCAATTATAGATGAAAAGCTGAAGTGGAAGAAGTGAATTTACCTTGAGTCATTAAATGATGCTGTAACAAGAATTGAAGGGTGGCAACCACCTTGAGGAATGTTTTCATAGGGGGAATAACTTAAAATAGACTCAAACTGGGACTTTATCTGAGGATTCCCAAATTCTTCATAGTCCAATATAGTGAGGGGCAAACTAGGATCCAGCAATGAGTTCAATATATCAAGAAATGGTACCTGTTAGAAATATTAACAAAGTCTCCATTATGACAGTCTAACAAAGGAGGGTAAAAAGAAAAGAAAAGGAAAACGAAGGAACAAAGAAAAAAGAAAGTACTAAAAAGTGGGGGAAAATAAAAGATAAAGCAAAAGAATTCCATATCCATACTTGTTCTCTTTGACATAGTACAAGAAAAAACAAAGGAAGAAAAAGGTGAATGATGTTAAACCAACATAACCCACACCAGAAGTGTTTCTCTTTTCAAAACATGTTTTTCTAATGTCAGACTACAACAGCTTCTTCATGGTTTTTCCAATTTTATTAGCAAGAAAGTGAAAAAAAATTTTGAATTTTCCATTTGTCATCCAAAGGTACTTAAGTTTGAAGCCCCTCTTTATTTCAAGTCTCCTTGTCAACTCTAAACGTTTTTAACATACTTCACTTGGGTGAGATCATGACAATATAAATGTCAGGTACTTTGCTAATAAGGCTAACCTTCAAAATTGCAGCACGGAAAAGGTCAGGGTACATATTCAGAGCTGCCCCCATGAGAAGACACCCAGCACTAACTCCAATGGCACCCAGCTGATCTCTATGGACATAGCCCTCATCAATTAGGTACTTGCCACATGATACAAAGTCATATATAGAATTTTGTTTGAACAACCCACTGCCAGATTTATGCCATGAAGAATCACCACCACCACCACCCCTGTTCAGCATACACATGAAACATTTGAAATAACAAGTAAACACATCCAAGACCATGACAAACCAGCATCTTGTTCAGTTAATTCTTTGAAATTTTTATTGAACACAAGTTCAAGCATGACCCCTAATCTCGATGAAACACAATACCAGGAATGTAAAATCCAGGGATGCGGACAAGTACTTAAGGAGAATAATTTAGAATTTGAAACCAATGAGAGAAACAACTAACTGAGAAGAGAAAAAGAAAACTGAAATCAAAGAATTAGTTAATTCAAAATTCATCACATGTTACAAGAATTCCTACAAAAAATGATCACACTTAAAAACAGTATAAAATCTCCACAAATAACCCCTAATACAATAAAATACAAGTGCAACTTCTAGTCTCATTTTGTTACCCTTCTTAAGATCCACATCTATATGTACAAGATATTATTTGGTATATTTCCAAAATTTAATGACATCAAATATGAAAATTAGGTCTAAACAATTCATATTCAATATTTAACACAGCAATTTGACAGCTAATTTTACAAATTAATATTAAATGATGCATTCTTACTCGAGGAAAGAATGCCAATAACAAATTTGACAAAAAGAACAAATCATAAACCAACCTTACATCAGCAAATGCCACCACCCATCCACGATCAAGTAAACTGAGACGGTCCACGCACCAACTTTTATCAAGAACTTCCCCATATGCTCCATAACCTTGTAAAATTCCAGGAGACTGATAACTCTTCCACGCCTTTTGCGAGTACAAAATGGTCAGAGGAACCCTGACACCATCATGGGAAATAACTTCCTTTCTTTCACAACAATAGGTATCAGAAAAGTCCTTCCATCTTTGTAATTCAATATTTTGGTTGTTTTCACCCTTTTTACGGTCAAGATGTTTTTGAGTATCTAGTTCATATCCTGAAGAGCATGATTGAGCATTACTAGAAACACCAAGTACCTCCTCTTGTTGAACAATTGAGAAAATCCGTCTTGACATGTCGTAGTCAACAATTACATCAGGCACCTAGGGATGCCAAAAGAAAGGTTAAATAAATTTAGGGGCAAGCAATACAAGATAAACATACTTGCTCAAGTAACTAAAATCAGCAAGCACACGTATAAACCAAATATAATTCCACAGTTCTTACTGAGCTGAGACACTTAAACAAAAGAAGATCCCTAGTCTGAACTAATTTATTCCTATCATTTAACAAATGCAATGCCTCTAAATTTGAGAAGGTCAATAACTCACTTTGGTAATTGGTTAATAATTTTTCCACAAGAGCCTTGTCATGTTTTAGTTTCTCTAAATATTACAAAACCAGAAAAATGAACTGAAAAGGTAATTTCTCTAAGCTTTGCACTGGTAACAAAGGGAACAATGTGTGAGGACAGAGACACAAGTTAAGCATATGGACATCTAACAGAAAGAGTGAGAAAACCATAAAAGTTAAAAAGCATCAATATGTAATGTAACAATATCACAATCAAGCTCACAAGAAATTACCACTGAAGATGACAGCACCACTCTGTATACTGAGTTCGTGAAGTCAAGGTTTGAACCTGGTTGAATACTACATGAATTTGAGGGCATAGGGAAAAACCATGGATCAAGATCCTCAATCATCATTTGACGCTGCAGAATAACACATGCCAATTGCAAATTAGTAGAAGTACAATAGTCGTATATGCAAAGATCAACTAAATGATGACATCAACATTCATCATTTTACTGTGATCTTTTCCTTTTAGGAGCTAGAGTGTACTTTATAAAGGATAAACAGAAAAGCCAAAACTGGAATAGGCATTAGTAGAACAAAAATACTCCCTAAGTTGAGTATATTAATTACACTAGATATCATTATCTCTAATTTTATTTTCTTGTCTTAATACGTTAAACATGCTTAACGTATATGCTTTGACTCATACTTGTTTCTTTTTTCACAACACGCAGGTGCAAAAAGAGAAGATCAAACCATACTATTTAAAATCTGCAACTATATGTTAAAAAGTGTAAAAATAAGCCAAAAACAAAAAAGCATTTCATGGCACAATTCAATTATTGTTTGAAAAAGGGAGGGAAAACCAAGTTTCTGTCTAAAAGATGAAAAGTATGATACAATAGACTTTAATGCCATAAAGCACAGAATAGGAAGCTCAATAACAACAACAATACTTCATCTGGTATATTTATTTCATAACCTACAAGAAAAGAGAAAGAAAAAGCAGAAATTGGAATACCTTACAATCAACATTGATAGGCAAATCAACAGAACATAACATAGGAAAGCCCTTCTTATTGAGAAAAAGCACTAAATGTCCATTAAAAATGTCCATATCTTGTAAACTGGTATCTTCACTGGGATAGAAAATATTCTGACAGAAAAAACATACAGAAGTATATTAATTTATGCAATAGAGGATAGTTTGTACATAAGCTTGAGTTGGAAAAAATGAAATAGCAAATAAGAAAATCAGGCATCCACTTCTCTAGATACAAAAGGAAAAGCAAACCACACCTGCCAAGTAGTTGACTGTATATCTCCAACTTGACATCTAGCTAAATAATAACCTTCAGTGGAACACATCATACTTTCTTTCACAGGAGCATTTGTAAGAATATAAAAGAAACCAAAATGATGTTCCCAAAAATACTGTACACCAGAAACGCGCTCATGTACTCTTCGCAAGCCACTCAAGGGATCAGTTGAATCAACTACATAAACCTGTAATAAAGCAATGGGATATAAGATTGGCACAAGGGGCAATTATAATCTAAAAGTGGGAAAAGCAAAAGGTAATGAAAAGGTAAATGCCTTCCTCAGATGAACTCCTTGAATTTGAATTCACAGTTATAAACTTGCCATCTTTTGTACTTGTTAGGTCCACACAAAAGCTAGAATCACTTTCTGTAAATACCAAGACATCATCTGTAATACCTGATCCTAATGTTGTGCAAAGAACCCTGCAAAAGTTAGAGACAGGTTGGAAAACATCTCAATCTCTAAAAAAGGACTGGACAATGCAGTGAAGAAGTGTGCCTGTAAGGTCGTTGATTCTCATCAGCAATTGTATAGAACAAAGTCTGGCAATCTTGAGCCCATGCCAAGCTAACAACTCTATCAACTTGTGCCCTTGGAACAATATATCCATTTCTGAGGTCTTTAATTTGAAGAATGAACTGTTCACTGCCAGAAGTATCAAGTGTGTATGCTAGAAAATTGTGATCTGGTGAAATTCGACACTGACCCACATGCACATAACCTGCACAGAAGACATAATAATACTAACCTCAACTTAAAACTAAGAAAAAGTTTTTATTTATAGCTATATATCAATGCAGTACAACGATAGCTAAGGGTACTAGACTTCAAAGCCATGTTTTGGGACACATACCATTAACATATAATCAGAATTACAAAGTTTCATTTTCTGTTTGAAGAATTCAGCTTTTGCTATATTTTCTTACAAAAAGTTTTAACCGTGAAAGATAGTATATTTTCCAAGACTTTTAAGCCAAAAATAACCTTTGAAAAAGAAGCATCATAGTATCAAGTAGCATAACCATACCCATGACCACACATCTCCATCCAATATACATTCCAGAGAAAAAAAAAAGAAAAAAAAAGCACTTTTATAGAAGCTTGCCATGTTTTTCAGCAACTTCATTCCAGTCGAGCAAAATTTCCTCCCTTCCAAATCCAGCTTTGGCATTACTGAGAAGCCTTTCCACCCAACCACGTCTCTCAGTTCCTAATCTCCTGCAGAACACTGGGTACTCCTTCCCTTCCGGTATGTACTCGTAGTACAACCTGCATAAAATGTCAGTAAGCTCACAATTCACTTCTCCTACACTAAAAAAAATAAAAGACTTACAATTAAACAAAGGCTAACCTGAAAAATATTATGCTGCAAATGTTAGCTAAGATTTCGAAATATTTAACATCAGGTTACACTCGTTTCTACACCAACAATAAGCAAACATCTAACAATTCATAAAACTGACACCAACTAAGGCAAATAATTTTAAGATTGCATCACTTAATAAAAACCCAAATAACACTAACAATTCACAATCACCCAATAAGGAAAAGATGGAAACTTTATATACAAAAACTGAAACTTAGCCAAAACAGGGAAAAGGGTCACATTAAAAACTACAAACCAGGGTCCATAACGTTCAACAGGAGTGGAAATTTTGGAGGGCATTCGGCTTTTCATCTCAGAGACCATAGCTCGTTGCAGGGTTTGAGTGTCAGCCATGAAAGCTTGAGCATATGAGTTCTCTTGGTTGAGGTAGTCTACGAAATCAGGGTCGTTGACGTTGCGCATCCAATGGTAATGATCTTGCCACGTATGACCATGGAGTGAGACTGTGAAAGGAACTCTTTTGGGAACTGGAGGCAGCTGAGAAGGGACTGGGATTGGCTCTGCCCTGCATTTCGAAGAGAAAGAGGAAGAGGAAGAGGATAGGGAGGAGACTAAGATGAAAGAAAGGGAGAAAGTAGGTGGTTTGATTGAAGTGCTGGAGATTAAGCGGGAGAGTAGAGACATGGCCGACCGGACTTGTAGTTTCGAACAGCAGAAGAGCAGCTACTTTTCAGTTGGTATTTGTGTTTTATGAAGCAAGATTATACAACCCTGTGAATAAAGGCAGATGTTGGTCTTGAAGTTTGCTTAAGTATAGTGAATAATAAGTTTGTTCTAACTATAAATCTTTCTTTGGGGTGGAAGTGGAATGCTCAAAAATTAGTCAGAGCCGCAATATTCTTTGATTTGTTTGATGTCTAGATTAAGTTAAAATATAATACAATTATTTAAATTTATAATAAAAAATTATAAATATTATAATATTTATCAAATATAACAAATTTTAACCATTATAAAAAATTTTATAATTTCATAAATCAAAATAGTAGACTTAACCATATAGGAAACTATTTGTTATTAAATAAATAAGTAGTAAACTCGTTACGAAATATACGAATACAAAATTAACTAATCATGTCTTAAATAAATTTTAACTATATTATTTATGTCTTAATAGTCTCGGCATGATTAGATGCCTTAAAACTGCAATAACGTAAAACCATGGCAATTTGAAAATAATCATGCATTGCCCCATCCCTCTGCCACCTTTCCGGCTTCTCAAGCATTTCTTTGTTTAAAGATTAGACTAAAATCCATAGGTTAAAATCTTGAGGATTTCCTCTTTGAGGATGACTAATGACTCTTACAGAACAAACGAATGCATATTGCTGTTTCAATGCGTAGGCTTCATCCTCCCCCATATTGTTCTTCCACCAGAAGAAGAGAGTGAAATTTTCTCAGGTTTAGACATCGTATGAACAATAGTTGAGAAACATTAACAAGAATAATTTAATTAATAGAATGAGATGTGCTCTGTACAAGGCAACTAGCGGTGTTCGAGCCTTCCCTCATTCCCTGTCAAACAGAACAGGTATGAGAACCTGCAATTCTTTGTAGCATTAAACAAATGAACAAATTGCAAATTATATATCTTGCATAAAGCAAACATACACCACAGTACCAAACCCCAACCATCGAATCAAATTTTGAGAACCCGCATCTGCTTCTGCTATCCCCTGTTCAGTCCTTTCCTCCCCTTAGCACAAAAGTTCTGACTTTTACTTCAATGTGTTTCCCCTGCAATTTTAACCTTTAGTTCCCACTGCATTCTTCTTCTCATCTTCAACATCCTGCAAGTGGCCACAAAATTTGAGGACATGTGTTACAACCATTTCCAAGAATGAAGAATCTTGGCACAAGCATCAATGAATCATGAAGATGCAGATCAAAGAATGCAGCAGGAAGCACAGTTACGACAATCTTTAATAAAAGATAGTATAGAGTTATTCAAGCTTACGGAATTTTCAATCTTGTCAAAATCATCACCAAAGCTCCCATCAGCATCAGCATCGCCATCATCTGGAAAACCATACAAATAATTATCAAACTGACAGTAAAAGAATCGCTAGAGAAAACATCTGAAAAAACAAGTCATATGAGTCCAATTCATTTGTAAATAGTTTTCTACAAACAATGAAGCTCGCCATGTTATTAAAATAATGTCTACAGTAAGTTATCAAGAATTGCATCTCATGTAAACACCTCTGCCAAGACCAACATGTTAAAACGAATCAGCCATAGTCAGTTAGGCTACAGAATCCATGATCCCTTTCGTGTCTCCCCGGAATAACATCTTTTTGGACATATAATTTGGAAAATAAGGTCATCAACTTAAAACCAATAGATTACTTCTAGAGAGAGCAATTCAAAACATCAAAAGTGCATGACACAAAAAACATGTGAAAATATCATAACTCTGCAATCAATGCATGAATTTTGGTGAATATACCTCCACCCCCATCACTATCTTCAAAATCTCCCAACAAAAATGTATCCAAATCTTGCTCAGCAGATGAGCTCGAAGTTTTACTCTGCAGACCACTTTCTGGCTCTTCTGCCTTAACTACAGGTGTTTGCTTTGATTTATCCTCTTTTGCCTCCTCTGCTCTCTGTTTAACTTCCTCCATGTACTCCTTCTCATAACTGAAAATTACAAATACCATTAGTCGAAGTAAGAATTTGTTCACTAATCCTAAATTATCATTATTATAATAAATAATTAATTACTTACGGGCCAACATGAGTGCTAACAAGAGTGAAATATATCCTCCAAAATTTTCTTTCTTTCATCAGACGCGGACACAGCTCATATCTTAATTTTTTGATTTCCTGCATAAGAATAATATGATTTACAGAAACCAATTAAAAAGTACATAAAATCTAAAACAATTCCAACATTTCCTAGCAAATTTAGGCCTAATTTGGCATTACAATCGCAATTGGAAATCACAAGATTAAAAGTTGTGACTGGGGGAACACTCATCTCAATCCAAATCTTATCCACAAATTATACCTTTGGTTAGCACTGTCTTTTCGGCCAAATTCGGCGATTACCATGGACACAACTCAAATTCGCAATGCCAGACGTAGCCGTTATAATTATAAAATTCTAAAATATAATGTACTAAATATGTTTACCTTAACAGTAGTAAGAACAAGCGTGGCATGCCTCTCTTGCCACTCACTCAGATCTTTCCGTACATTTGATCCCGTAGTCGTCGCATCGGACGGCTCTGGTTCATCTACTCAAATATCTAAAACTTTCAGATTTAAATTTAAAAAAAAAAAGAATAAAAAAAACAATTAAATCAAAATTTACCTTGAACAGGGGAAGGGAAGTTCTGGAAAGTACTGGAAGTAAAACCTCTGACAAAGTCTCTCAAATCATCGGTGAGTCCAAACTTCCGAAGCTCCGAATCCGAGATCGGTGGAGGATCGGAGGAAGTGGAGGCGGAGGAGGTAATGGAGAGGGAGGAGAGTTGAGGAGGGATGATATCGGAAATGGACTTGGATATGCTTTGGATTTGGATTTGATCGGCTTGTTTAAGAGCGGCGGTTTTGAGCTCATCGGCTTTCTTGGTGGCTTCCAGAGCTAGCTCCTTGGACTTCTTGGCGGTCTCGGCGACTAGATCGGCGATTTTGTTTGGCGTTGCTAGGGATTGCGATTTCTTCGCCGCTTCTTCCGCGAAGGATTTTGCTCGCTTCCAAAAGTCTTCCATTTTTGGGATCTGAAGGATTGGATTCTTTGCTCCTCTCTGCTGCAATCTGTTTTAAGTACTTCTGTTTTTCTTGCCTATCAGGAGGAGAAGTGTTCATGAAACGGCGTCGTTTTACGGAAACGATTCGTTTCGTCAGGGACTCCAGATGTATGAAACGTTTTTCTCACGGCCGGTTCGCGGAATCCCCGTCTGGACGACGAAACAAAAGGGCTCTATTTATTTTTTTTACAAGTAAACAAAAAATAAAATTATAATTCAAGTAAAATAAATAGTAAATTAAAGTGAAAAATCTATATGTACATATTGATTTCATATAAAAATAATAAATTTTATTTATTTTACAATATTTAAAAATAAAATTAGTATTAAGAATCTTGATATTATTTTGATACAACATGTTACTTTTTTCTTAAAAAGTTAATCCCTGTACACGTTTAATTTTGCAAAATCAAATGAAATATTTTTGGATAAATTACAATCAAACTTTCAATTAATACCCTTAATCACCGATTAACTTTAGGTTTAAGAGTTGATTTATTTTTAAATTACAAAATTTTTTTTTATTCATCTAATTCTAATGGTATGTGTGGTAATATGAATTATATAATTTGTTTCACTCACATCTTCATCATTTAAATCCATATGTTACATAAAGTTTCATAAGTTACAAAATATGTCACTTTATTGAAAGAAGCCCTCATTTTGTCTAATATCAATATTCCTACGATTAGGTCTAAAATTTTTATCAATTTTATTTGGTACTTATTTCATTAGATTTATATATTTTCTTCCTATGATTAGGAGTTTATTCTCAGCTATGCACATAACAAGAGACTCCAACAGTTCGACAAGTTTGGATAAAGTGAAACTAGTAATATTAAGATATCTATTATCTAAACTCGATAATAAATTATAAAATTTTTAATTTTTTATATTATTTTTCAATGTATATATTTTTTATAATTGATAAATTATTAAATTTAATCTATAAATTATTTAAATATAAAATTTATTTTAAACTAATCAATTTAATTCTAAGAAATAAAATAAATATAATTTTTATTTTTATTTTTTATTACTAAACTCAAATCGAGTTGGATTTGTAATTAACTAAATAAATGAGTTCGGGTTTTTGTAAAATATGGTTCATTGGGTCGGATAAGATGCGAGTATTAAATTTTATAATCGGATTCCAATAGCAATCGACGGATTGTTAGATTATTTCATTGGTAAATATATGTTTGTAGTGAATCATTTAGAATTGTCTCTTGTTTCGACGATAACGTGTCTTAATCTCTTTGTAATTAATTTCATATTAATAAAATATTTTTTTTATGATTCAATATTTATATATATAATATTCAATATGTCCTCTAATTTTGATGTAAATTTTTTTAATTTAATTTATTGCTATTATTGATATTTGATTAGATATAATTAAATATTAACTGACTTGCGTGTAAATGTACATTCAAATATCATTACTTAAACGAAAAAATATAATCCACGACAGTTCGTATAAGATTCAAGTTTCAATCTTAGGACCTGTGGGTTATGGGCCCACCACGCTTTTGTATGTACTTTTGGGATTCCAACTCATCTAGCCGAACCTTATCGTGGAAGTTGTAAGCACGGAGAGAGGTGGAACAGTCAAAACATGGAAAGATGATATCAAATGAATCAAAACACCAGTGATTAATTTCCTGTTTTCCTGCCAGTCAAAAGGTTCTTTCCCTCGATAAACAGCCAGCCTAACTCCCACTTCAACCAAATCCCAAGCATTGTTTACTGTAAACGAGCAGATAGTATTAGTGATTTGCGCAAGCATGTCATCGTATATCGCGGTTTGTAGCCCCCGTTTGACTACCAAGAAAAAGTTTGACAGAAAAGAAACTCATCAGGACTCCCTAATTATCCTAGTTTAACGTAACAAAATTTTGGGTCAAGAAATGTCGGCCATGAACGGAAAGAAAACAAGACATATTCCTCATATGGATAATTACAAAAAGCATGACTACTACTGTGTGTTTTTTATAACAAAATTGTGATCCTAAAATGTTTGTTCTGTACTCTTGGGGGACTGAAAGCAGCAGCAGCAGCAAGCAAGCAAGCAGAAACTAAGGGTATCATCCCCATGTTTCAAGGACCAACCGGCAGTGACTTGTTATGTATGGGTCGTCGTCTTCTTACGTTGGAATAATCCATCGTAAAATATTGTGAAACGTCGGGGCCCTCCACCCATTCATGCCTTGTGCCTCGACTTCCATGAACTCTAGCTTCCTCTTTCTGGTATGCTTTCCCTGTCCAAACCAAAAGTATTAATAAAATAAATAGACACGCAATTTTACAGAATTCTCAATTCTGTATGATCAAAGGTTTAAAATCAGGGTCATACACCCTTGGTTGTGGATTTACTCCTCTTGCTTTTTCACCTGGTTGCTGCTAATACTACATACATTATTAGAGCTAACTGGTTCAATTCTGTAGCATCAGGTATTTGTAAAGGGAATAGTTAAAGAAAGAGTCTTGGGTTAAGTGAGGAAATTTTGGCAGTTTTCAAGTTTGAAGTCAAAGGGTTCTGAGCAAGCTGACCCTAGATTTTGGATGGTCTCTGTATAAGTCAAGTGAAGTATACTTTTCAAACATAAAGTAATGGAGGAATATTCACTCATGTCAGGAAGGGGAAGTCACCCTATATTTTCCTTTGGTTGCTAACCACAGAACACCCAAATAAAAAGCAATGTTCATTGTCCATTGCTGAGATGATAGATACTCGTACTTGGACTAAGAATGTAAGCACTTCAGTGCTTTTTGACTAGAAAATGCAACTTACTGGAGCCTTGGATTTGAATATAGATACAGATTAGATATGTCACCTGAAACATCTTCCTTCTGCTTGGTGTTTGAAATTGAATGTTGAGCTCCATTTCCTTTAAACTGATTCAAAAACACAAGGCAGATGAGCCTAAGAATAATGGCAATGTTATACTATTAGGATTGTATAGAGATTCTTACTTCTACTAATTCCTCAGTGAATCTGAGCTTCCTTGGCAGTGTGGGGAGAGAAAGCTGAACTCCTTTTGCTGCTCCTGATAAAAGCACTTAAACTCATTAAATAATGGAAAAAGATGAGACAGAGACAAGGGATAGAGAGACCATTATAGTTTACCTTGTTCAGTTGATGATTGCAGCTGGATTTGCAGGGAAGTACAAGGTGTTTGCAATGCCAAGAAGCTAAAACAAAGCACAGTAATGACTACTAACAGCTCCATATCACTTCAACTCTCTGAAGATTTTTTTTTTTGCATAACCACAGCTTTGTGATTTTCCGAGTGTGGGTTCTTTTTATATCAACCAAAGCCCCACAGACAAAGAGGAAGGAAGAGAGGGAGAGAGAGAGAGAGAGAGAGAAACAGACACAAAGCACAAAAATTGCAGAGTCCCAAAACATGTTCAGGGAAAAATCTTAAATTTATACATCCTTTCTAGGAGGCTTCATACCATTTGGGTTGGTTTTTGTCAACAACTACAGTAGGACCCTTGGTTTTGTTTTATTACTTTATAGCAAAGCCTGACCTATATCTGCTATTAAAGCACCCAATATGTTGCTAATTTAGTAATTCATGGGCTTTTGACAGCATATCACCCCTTAATACCTTTGCCTAAATAGAGAAACAGAATATTTGATCATTTGATCAAGATGCAATTCATTTCTTATCTAAAAAAGTTGCAGGGCAGCTCATATGTACCACTGCACACTTCAGCTTGTAGATTCTTTCTGTCTAATGGGGATCAAGAAAAAGTAATGGTTAAAGCGTGTATATGCTTATTTTTGCTTCCAAACCTATATTTGTCTGATAAAAAACCACTTTCCAGGGGTGTTGGCATCGACGTACCCTCCCCGGCCCCCCGGCCACCCCCCCCCCCCCCACCCCATCTTTTCTTCCTTATTCCGTACCAAAGTTTGACACTAACGAGTGTGCGACAAAGTGTACTGTATACAAAAACTTTATGGAAAGACTCAATGGCAGAACCTTCATACCCAACGAAGTCAAATGTAATAAGTCGTTGGAACCAGGAATTTGAGACAGCAAAATAATCTTACTGGTTAGAAGCCTTTCGTTTTTCAAAGACAATACACGTGCATGTGTAGTAAATCTATGGAAGACCATTTGAAGAAATGGACAAGAGTGTACAAAGGGAGCCTGAATGTTTGACCACCAGAAGAAACTATAACAGCTGTGAGTTCAACTTAGTTCTCTACTGATCAGACAACTACTTTTTTATAACTTTTTTTAGATAAAAAAATATGTACATTTATCATTAAATCGAAATTCAGATATCATATGATAAATTATTGATGACAAACAAATCAGGATGTCTGCAAGAAAATGTAACCTTGAATAAAATATGCAATGCCATGTTCACTGTTCATAGAAAAACCTAGTCATAGTCCTTTTCTTTTTTTTTTGTTTTATTTTAGATTTGGGTATGATCAAAGATAATCAGAAATGAAGCTAATCCTTGGGTGTCAAACGTATGTCATAATCATAAACCGAATATAATTAGTAAGGTTAGTTAGATAGGCAAATAGGTTTGGCCCAGCCATGCCCAATGAGCATATGTTAGGCAATAAAAGCAGGCAACAGGTTTGGTGCAATGGAAGGACACCTACTTAACTATCCAAGAAAATTACCTCTGAACTTGAAATCGAAGGACAAGAAAGGGGTTTCCCTAGGCTTAGATTAGCCCAGGAGCAGACCCTAGCTAGCTTGATTTATAGCCTTCTGATTACTCCAATTACGAGCCTTTGACAAATCAGTTACCCAACACCCCGTAGATACGCTAACATGGCAGACTGTTTTAACTTATGAAACATTTTTTGTTGAAAAAAATCATAAGTCTGAGGGACTAAAGCATACAAAACCTTGATGTAAACTGATGTGAAACGTAACAATTTAAATGCATCCCCCTTCATCTAATTGCCTATGCATCTTTCTAGGGATTATGATAGATAAATGACACTGTTTTATGGTAGAAAACTGTCATCCGTGCCATCAACTTGCAATGACATTGAAAACCCTGTCCGGCATTTGGCCAGGTTGCACAAGAAATGAAAAAAAACTCAGTATCGAATCAAGAATGTTCAAGTCATGCGTCACATTGCATAGTGGATGGTCGTTTCAGGGTCATTTATGATTTTATACAGACTTGTAAGCATTGCTAAGACCAAAAAGAAGAAGATGAAAAGATTGCCCCCAGTGCTCAGCTTTGTCACAGTTGATTCCAAATTCGAATAAACCCACAAGTACACCAGGTATCATCAAGGGGCCAACCTCTCAGATCTTAGTGCCGTGCCTGCTCACTTCCAGTCAATTCTAGCATTTCCAGCTTGACTTCTAACATCATCTGCACTTGTGTTCTTACAGCCCCTACTTTGGGAAAAAGCAGGATCATGAAATACAAAATAACATGGCAGTGGAAATATTATCCTGCTTTGTTTAAGATTTAATTCTATAACATGAACGTTGCAGTTCGTTCTTGGAACTGAGTGAATTTAGCCTATGAGCTGATATTATGAACAGGAAAGTTGAGGCAATAGTAAGAAAGCAGTTACGAATAATGAACTCTCTTTATCTGATATAAGCTGATATTATGAACAAGGTGAAAACAAAGAAAGGAAATACTACAATGATACGAAAATTATAAGATATTGCTTACAGCTCAAATTTGCATGCACGAGATCAAAACTCTAAGCATGACACTCTAAACCTACTGCACAGTACAGGCCAAGCGAGGGAAAGGGAGATGATGTATATAACTTGCTAAGCAAAAATAATAAATTTGGTGATGTATAGAATAGAACTTTTCAGAATCTACAGCAAAGGAGGCCATGCCTCCAACCCTTATGCTTCCGGTAATGTCTCCGGTCAGCTTTTGCCATTCTTACTGGACTGCAATTCCATTCAGACTGCAATCTGCATAGAGGAAAAACCAAAATCAAAACAGCTGATCACTGGTTCTGAATTGGATAATATAAAAGGAGAAGTTAGGAGCAAAAGACAAATAGTTTGCCAGTAAATTACATTGGGAAGGCAAAGGAACGAGTGCTCGTTGTGCTGCTATCTGATCTAAGAGAGAGACTGCCAGAATATGCTACTGGCCCAGAGTAACTTATTAGACCTGTTACTAGCCCTGCAGCAGAGAAACTAGACTCTCCAATTCCTTGTTGAAGATTGTTTGAAATAGACTGATCAGCTGCAACTTCAAGCTTGGGTGTACTTCCAGTCCCAAGAGGTTCACTGTCCAGATTGTGGTGACACTCATCTTTGCTGCTTGTTGGTGCAGAAGAATCTAAGTTAAATGTTATGCTTCCAGTCTCCAGTTTGTTATCATAAGACACCTCATTGACAAGGCTGCTGCTGGTTGATTCCTCAGGAGTAGAGACCTGAGCAGGACTGATCAGTATAGCTTCCCCTTTCCCACTGTCTAATTCTTCAGTTGCAGAGACCAATGCAGGAACAGATACAATTGCCTCCTCATTGCTATCTTTGGATTCTTCAACTGCAGAAACCAAGGGGGGCATCACCATGACTTCCTTTTTGCTTGAGCTCTGCATTCAAACCAAAACACATCAAGTTACTTCCTAAGATGTGAATCCCTCTCTCTCCTGAACCCCTAATAGAAAACTATCATCACCAATCTGCATACTTGTCAGATGGTTATGGATTTCTAACTTAATTATTGCCCAACTGATGGAAAATAAAATTATTATAATTTTTCTTCTTGTTTTTACTTTTCGCATAAAAACACGGTGCCTTTAATGCTAAACTCAAACAAGAATGCAAAAATATAGAAGGTGATAAAATGTACTAATGCAAATTTCATTGCATACATAGATGAATCCATACTATTGTAACAAGAAATTTTGGTATACTACATTGAAATTTAGTAACTTTGACCAAGATAAGTATTACCTGAAAAGACTGTTGTTCAATTCCATCACTTTTGCAATCGGAAGACATGGCTTCAGAGTTCACTTTGCTCAGTTCTGACATTGAAAGTAACTCTCCAAGGGTAAACAACTCTTTAGAGACATCATCTGTGACCATTTTCATTGCATCACCCTTCACTACCCTAGTCAGCATCAAATCCTTAGAATCACATTGATTCGGAATTCCCTTGTTAGACTCATTTTTTTCTAGAGATAAAGAAACATCTTGCATACATGTATCAGTGTCAACTTTTTTATTAGAACCACATTCATTGTCAATATCCTTGCCAGATTGATTTTCTCCTGGAGACATGGAAACATCTTGCATGCACATATCTGTCTCCAATTTTTCTGTCATCAGTTGACTATCTTGTTCCTTTTCAGAAGGCAGAAAGTTGCAATCAATCTTCTCATCCATGCCAGTCTCAAACAAGAACTTGTCCTGTGTTGGAACTCCCTCATCAATACAGATGTCCTTGACAACATGATATGTACTCTCTTTATAACAAACTACCAATTCAGGCAGTTCACATTCCATAACACTTTTGTCTAAATAAAAAACTGAGTTCTGAAATGAATCCATATTCTTCAAAGAGGGAGAATTTGATGTCACAAAATCTCTGACCTCCTTTTCATTACCATTGGCAAAGTCATTTACACTAATAGAACAATCAAGTTTTAATGCTGGCCATCCACCTCTTGTATTATCTAGATATAGTGAGGGATCTGAATCCCCATCATTTCCCTTTATATCATGCATGACTCCATTCTGATTTTCCTTCACAACTCCTTCCGCATTCAATCCAGTGGAATCCAGAGGCTTGTCTTTGTTCTCAAAAGGTTTGGTGTCAGCTAAGAAGGAATAAGGCTTTGAGTCACTCTTGTGGCCTGTAGTTGAATGGCAAAGCACTTGTTCATTATCTGCAAGTACAAAAAAGTATTCTATAAACACCATAATCTTCACATATAAATGTAGCTGGCAGAATAACATTCACGAGACAATAACATCTGAAAGATGAAAATGTAAACCAACATGTTTGAAACCATTTAGTAGCCATGTTCAGCACCTTCAGGCTGTCAAATTATTTATAAAACAGTGCACTGATTTACCCATAAATTAAACATAAAATAAAGCCCCAACACAAAAGCAAAACTAAATTCCAGTAGATTAAGAAATTGGAAAGCAAAGTTACAACAAATGGCTGTTAATTCTAGGATAAGATTGCAAAGAAGACCTTCAATGGAGATGTCTGTAGGAGAGACAGAGATGAAGAGAAGGAAAATTGTAAACGGTGTTATTACCAAGTTTCATGTTTTACATTGGTTGGCTTCTTGATTACTAAGAGTGATATCTTCAACCATACACCATATGGCATTTGAGAGCTACTCTGCCCATGAAATGCAGGACAAGTTAGGTCACCAACCAACTAGAAATTATTGGAGTCTCCTAAAAAGAGAAAATAGGAACAGCTACCAAAAGACAGATTAAATATAAAGTTGCTCAAAAAGGATGGAATATGAAACTTTCTCTAAAGCAGAGCACCCATATAATCAGTTTGGATCTACCCTGTCAGAAACATTCTGCAGCTAAATTACTCAAGAAGGAATCATTATCCACCTCCATGATTGCTTTCAAACTTTTTGGCAAGCATAGAAAAACATGAAATCAAAAGATGAGTAGACGACAATTAATATGAACCGAGCAGCCTTAACCTAAAAGCTACTGATCTTCAAAGACTAAAACAGAAAACCAACAAAAAAGAATAAAATCCAAAACCAAAGCTCAAATAATACCAGTCCCAAAAGTAATATAAACCAGATCAGCAGAACCATGTAACCCAAGCTCATTTGTTAGCTTGGAAAACCAGCAATTATCCAATTATATACACCAAAAACAGAGCCCTAAAATTCCAAACCAGTCATTTTTACAAACTAAAAGAAAGAAAAAGAGAGAAAAAGCACAAATAATTATCCAATTATATACAACAAAAACAGTGTAAAAGTACAAACAGATTGCTCCATGATCAAAAACCTTTCGGTTCACCATGCGGAATCTTTTTTTGTTTAGTCAGTCCTCAATATACAAAAAGACAAGAGAGAAAAAAGTTTTCAACTTTTGGAAAAGCTTACATAAACTTTCAACCACTAAATTATAACCAAAAAGTTTAAAACTGATTTTAAAACCCTTCAATGAACCTTTCCGTTCTGTTCAACAATGCCACCATCTGTTCTGTTTTCTAGCTCTAACCAGATCTAACCCATTATTATAGTTATTAAAACAAAAAATATCCCAGATTGGTTTAACTCAAACTCATGAAAAAAAAATGTAGTAAAAACCAAAAGGAGAGAATATCAAAGATCTGAAGCAGATCCCAACAAATACAAAAACCCAAAAAGGAGAAACAATCATACAAAAAATATATATTAAAATGAATTATTGTAGTACCTTTTCTCTTTCTTTCTTTCAGTGATTCAAAACATGAACTGTCAACAATCTTCACTGCAAAAAGCCAAATGAAACAAGGTTACAAATGAAACAAAGGGGAATCTGAGAGAAAGGAAGAGCCTTTGGAAGGGAAAGGAAGCAGAGCAAACAATAAATTAACATTCTTTTTTTACCTGAATAGAAATTCCTATCAAAATTAAGAAGCTTTAAAAGAACAAAAGCTCAAAACCCAACTTTGAATGAAAGAGAGAAGGAAGCTCTGGGTGTTTTTTAAAAGGCTTAAAAGCAGAGAAAGGAGCAAGGAGAAAGAGTAGAAAGTGAAAAAACAGCGTTCATAAATGGAGATCAAAGTGCAGAGAGAGAGAGAGGCAGAAAATCTTAATTATTAAATAAATGAAATGAGTTGTAATTATCGAAAAATACGTAATAAAAAGGGTCAATACTCCACACCCATCTGTCATTAATTGCTGTAGCAAAGCAAACAAACGGCTCTTTCTCTTTCTCTTTCCTTTTTCTTTTTTCTTTTTCTTTTTTGGAGGGTTTTTGAGATACCCCCACCACAACCCCATATTTATTTGACTCAGTTTGAGCATTAATTATCCCCACCCCATTTTTAGAGCTATATTAACCACACTGATAACGCCACTTTACCTGTTCACTTTCCCAGAGGGAAAAAATAAAAAGAAAACCCCAAATTTTCCTTCCAACCAAACAGCATCAGCAGCAGCAACAACAACCAGAAAATCAGCCAAAACAAACTCTCTTTTCTTTTGACTTTGTCTCTCTTGTTCTATTTTCTGTTTGAAGCTGACAGAGATGTCGGAGAATCTGAGCACGCTCTTCTTGAGTCAAAACTGGAAACAGTTCAGTGTTCGTATGGTTATTCACCGGAGAATTATTAGTCGTAGAAGAACGGCAGAGAAACAATAAAGGGGAAGTCGAAGCTGTTGCTGAGAATCCAGTGAAGATGATGAAGAGGAGACGATGATTTCATGTACACGTGTTAGTTTGTTAGAGGAGATCTCGAGCTGTCTTTTTGTTTTTTTTTTGATAACTTTGTTTTAGGATCTCTTTCCTTTTGGGTCCCCACCTTGTCCAGTTTCACCCTCCCCACTTTTCTCGAGTCAAACTCTCTCTCTCTCTCTTTATAAATGATCCTCAACAACCGGCCTCATTCTGGAACCTCGGGATCCGCCGTTGGATTGTAAAAAGAAATTAATCTAAAGTTGCACCATTAAATTACTACGATCATCATTAAAAGCTTGATTTACGATTATTATCTTTTTCTTAGGTATAACTAACCAGTCATATAAAATATAGTCAATCTCAAACTTTAATGGTATATTTTATTTTGTATAGTAATTTTAAATAATATTTTTGTGATATTTTTTAAAAAAAATTTTACGATTAAACATAAAGTTGTGATGTTGATAATAATACACATTTTAATTAATAATAAAGCAAATATTAAATTACAACTTTTATCTTACAATTCATTATTGGAAAAAAATGGCATACGTAATAATATTTTATGGGATAGGAGGGATGGGTGGAATGTGGTGAAAAGAAGTGTGGTGCAGTGGATAGAAGCTCATCATTAAGACTTTCTTTTTTTTGGGATCGGCACCACACAATTAAGATGATCTCATAGGTTGGTTGGATTACACGTGTATCCAGGTCGGGGAATGGTAACGTGCGCCGAGAGCAAGGTAGAACCCTTCTCTTTTATTTTTTCGTCGGGACGTGGACTTGGGACCCGGAAAGGGGGGGGCTGATCCGATGAATATGATGTAAGACCGTTAAAAGGCAAAAATGGGATTTTGGGGATGACGAGGTACAATCAGGTACAGTTTCGATTACCGTACTATTTTGTATCTGTTACGTGTCACTAGGTCACTGGTCCACTAAAATTGCACATTTGATTTTTATTTGTTAGAATTTCCTAATAAAGATGGTAGATGAACAAAAATCTTATATATTTTGGAATTAATTAAATACTTTTTCTAACACCAATTTATATATAATAATTAAATTAAAGAAGTAAATCATATATTTGTAACATAATTGCATTCAATCAAAATTTTACATTTTTATTTTGAGTCAAACAAATTCTCATTATTAATTATTAATTAAAATACCACTGATTAGTTTATACTCATATTGTATTGACATAATATTAATGTGAATAGTAAAAATATCACGTGATCATATCATCATCCACATCATCATATGCATTTTCTTTTAATTTTTGTATCTCGTAAATAACGACTATAAAAAATTTCAAATTGTCCTATTATAATGTTTAGCTTTGGATTATGGAAGTAGGTTAGGGTAGGTAAGTATGAGGTTTGAGTTTAGGCTAACTTTCCTTTGGAGAGCTAGTTGTGTAGATAACTTGCTCTCATAACTACTTCATTCTTTATCCCAAAAAAGAATACAATCAAATAATGTCAACAAACCCAACATTTCCCTAGCCACCAAAAGGAAATTAAGAGAAAATGGTAGATGTAGATGGAATCCTACATTCCCTTTTCTTTTTCCATTACTATAATCAAGCTATATTCTCGTATCAACTTATTTTTTTGATATATGAAGACTTTGGGTTTTATAATCTATCTCGAAAAATTTGAATCAAAAGCTTCTAAATAGATTACGGAACTTTAATTTTAATTTTTTCGCTCAAACCCTTTAATTCATTATTTAAATTAAATTAGTTTGTCTTATCTTCTTGTATTTTTAAGACAAATGTTCCTCCTTATCCAAATATTATAAAAAAAAGAAACTCAAAATTCCAAAATATAGAGGATCAAGCATGCAGTAATGCCATGTTCCTCCTTTGATCGCCACCTTGGGTGATACACTAAAATATTCCACTCATTATTATACATTTGATCTCCATGTTTGAGTCCCTAGCAAGGACAAAAAGGAAGGTTTCTTGCATGGGGATCCTAAGTGAAATCTCTCCTGCTTGGACGGTTAATTAAATTCTATAATAATATGAACCCTAATTAATTTCAGCTTCACATGCACCAATTCTTTATTATACAATATTTTACCATACCCACTGGGGGCAAGTTCAAGGTCCCCAAGTGTTTTCTGTTTATTCTATATGTCCATCCATCATTTTATACCACGCAAATATGTTTTTAATACTACCCCATATAGTCAAATTCAATCCAAGCCACATGTTTAAATTTATTAATACGATAAAATTATAATATATATAATTTTCATTCGAGCTTAATTTAAGTGATTTGAATGATACAGTCTCGATAAGTACGAGACAATTGTAATTTTCTCCGTAAAGAAGAAGAAAAGATTCACCAGTTTCTTTGTTCACCCTTAATATACATTTGCAGAAATTAAGGATTTTTGTACTTAACTAAGCAATTTTTTAATGCAAAGAATCCCTTTCGGTTTTGTTGTCATGGCTTTCATATGTTTTTTCCTCTTCGTTTTGAGCAATTTCCATGACTCCATGGACGTAGCCTTCACTTGGCTATCTAACCATGACCTAGACAATTATTTTTCTTATTGTATTAATTAATTTAAATTCAATTGAATAAATTTTCCATAAAAATACTTTCCTTTTTTTTTTTTGTCAACATTTTTGGTTCTTTCAAGAGGGATGCTTCAAAATGTGCAAAAAAGGGGAATAAATTTACAACATTAATGAGGCTTGAAATGGATATAAATAATATGAAAGCAATTGATGCATGTCTACCAATATGGTAAGCAATTTAATTCATTAATTCCCTTTTGTTTACCATAGTGACATTAAAATGAAATAAAGCTCCCCCAAAGCCCAGAATCATTCAAGTGAAAACAATAATACCCCTTCAAGCAAGAAGCCAAGCAAGCTCTTATCCAAAACGACAAAACCAGGCATGAATTGGACAAGCGAGGCCTTGCAGGGGTGGGGGGGACAGAACCTGCTGAGTTCTGTTTATCTTATTTGTTGGTCTCGATTCAATTTCAACAACATAAATTTGACAAATGGACAAAATCCCCATTTCTGAAGGGGACTTGGTCGGCCAATTCCTATGGTTTTTTTTTTTTTTGTCAAAGTGTACCAACTCATAGATATGAATTTTGCTTAACCCCCTTCTCCTTTCAAAATTCTTTTCTCTTGTTGGGCTATGTCGTTTTTTTTTTTTTTGGATTCTACTGAGGAAGATAAAGCCAGATGTTGTTGTCACCTGACTAAAGACAACTCCATGTCTGCTCTCAAGGTCATATGTTCATTTGGTTTAAATGTTCATGTCCATACCTCGTTGCTTGATCCAACGGTTGTAATGAAGTCAATGATGGGAAGAGTGGTAGGTTGGTAGCCCTAGGATTGGGTTCCTGGCTGCCCAAGGAATGCTGGCAAATTGGGCAAGTTTCATATTGGCCATGTCAGTATTGGCTGGAAGCATGCCTGCTTTAAGCCACTGCTTTGTTAGTCAAAAAATAGATATAATAATAATAATAATAAAAAATACTAGTAAGAAGGATTTATATTTCATGATGATACATATCTAAAATAATATATTGAGAATTGGGAATTAATTAATCAAGTAAACTTATAAGCCTAAGTAACCACCTGACAGCTTGAATGAAAAGAGATGAATTGAAAGCAATGGGAGCCACTGAGAACATGCAAAAGCTATGGTAATGAATAGGAAAATGCTGATTTTCTCTCGCTTGCAAATCCCCTAGGCTGCCAATTGGGCTGAGGGGCAAGAATCTAGTCAGATATTTAACAGTTGTTTGGAGATTTGGACTGACTTATCTTTAGGCTTAGGAAGACTTTTCCAAAAGCATGGAGTCCCATGGATGATGCCAAGTTGAGATACTATTAAATTTTGAAGGAAACCATGGCTCTCTTCACATCATATGGGTTTATTATGAGACTTGTGACATCCGAATATTTGATTCAACAATGAATCACATATTTTAGTTTGTATATCAAGCTTCTAAATATTTGACACAACAATAAGTGCGTGTATTTTAATTTTTATATAATGAGGCATGAATATTGAAATAAATGAGAGAACTTTAAACCTGAACACTGCACATCCTATCAAGTTAGTCTTTTAAAGAGAGGATAATGATTTTGTGATAAAGTGATATCAAAACAGATTCAACCTAGATCTAACCCACACCAAGCACTTCCAACAGAGAGTCAAGCAGAGCCAACTCACAGTGACGAAGACGTCGTCGGATTGGGTGAGAGAAAATGTCATGAGTGCCTCATGGTATAGAGGAAATCAAGTTCTAATACAAAAGCTCTGTCCAATATGGTCTACATATTCTGCTCTTGACAGTTCCTAGAGATAGCTGGCATCAACGAAAACATGCAATCTAGAAAGCACCCCATATTAAAAATCACCATAAGCTTAATGCTAACAAATAATGCCATAGGAATTCATGATAAAAGATTTGTTATTTCATTTAACCGCAAAAATGCAGCAAGGAATAAATACAAAACTTCGTAATTACTTAAACGATATCATTCAACTAGCCGTAACCACGACGGACAAAGTAAAACAAGGCATTAAAAACAAATACAAAGCATGAAGCATTTATATATCAGCAGAGCCTTTTTGATCATCCTCGCACAGGCTGCTCTTTTGTCATTCGTCCTTTACTGCAGTGGATCCCTTGCTTCCGACCAAAATTGTTTAGATGCTGCTGAATAACTATAGTATATATATATTCTATAGAAATCAATTCTTCTGCATCGACGAAAATCCCTAGCACAGTTATTGCTAGGGAAAAGTAGTCCATCCAGAAACCAATATCAATCAAATGAAGTCGTTTGGCTTGCCAATTTTAATGTTCTGCTCACCTAAAAATGCAGTAATTGCATTTTTCTGCCAGCTCTTCAAACTCCTGAAATCAGGAATAAGCATCAAGGGGTGTTGTGCTACAGTATCTAAGATGTTCTCAAGCAGCAGAGTTTCAATACAGAAATAATTCATGACCAAAAAAAATAAAAGTAGCAGATAATAACTGAAAAACATTTAGTCTCTACTCCTGATTTTCGACCTCTTAGATTCTTTAATCCCTCATTAACTTGCACCAGCTGTCCATACAAACAAAGGTGCAGAGAGGACAAGGGAATGGATTCAACAATCATTTAGCCCACCATCCCAAACAGCCACTGAACACTATTCCAAGTGACCGCAGAAAATCCAGGAGTCAACGTTATAATACATTTAGTTTGTTAAATTAAATAACCAAATAAAAGAGTAGACCCTGTTTTGTAATTTTATACTTTCACAATCCATTCTGAAATGGAGCACTGGGTTTCAGAAACAATTTAGAACCAAGAAGGTTTATTTCGTATCTCTACTAGAGAAGTTCTCTATGACTTGCATCTAAAATATCTACCAAAAACCCTTCGACAATCCACTTGAACCAATCCCAAGTGGCATCACTTAGTTATCCAGAGGCTGAAATTGTAACTTTAAGATATTATTCATAACTTTGACATGATCTGTAGAAACAAAGGCATAATTGCTTTTAGACCTTCTCTCCTTCCAACTCCACCCTCAACCTCTTTCTCTTTTTCTTGCAATAGTTCCTCTAAGTGTGAGCAGAAAAGTGTTTATTTTATTTGATAAAAAAAGTGTGTTCATCTCAATCGCTATAAGCAACCACCAAAAGGAACTCAAAAGTGGCTTGGTGAGCAGGATCTAAGGTCCTTTCTCAGGAAAAGAAGAAATGGGACACAGGGAAAGGCAGATGGGGAAAGCGACCCAAAGACTCCTTTTTATTACTTTATACACCTTTTTTATCTTCTGATCTGCTAATGTTCCCAGCCCAAACTTTAATGCTCACTAACACCAAGTCAGTATCTCTTGCACAAAATAATCCAGCTAGGCTCTTAGATGTTAAGCAGACTCTCTCTCCAGCTAAAACCTACATAGCTGCATAACTCCTGGAGACCCTCAGTCCTTAATCGCTTCTAAACAGTAGCCAAATACTTGAACATGTTTCTAGATTAATAACACAACATATAAACAAAAACATAAGAACCATGAGGTCATGTAAAATATTTATCAGTTAACATACTTGTGATCAAGATGTGCCATAACTTCCCCACCAGGGAAAGCTGATTTCGTAGCCTCAAATGCAACTTTAATTGATTCTCTCCACGTTCCACCAATACCTTCCGTATTTCCATTTACTTTGGACTGACTTGGATCTTCCATTGGCAAGGAATATCCAGAAAGCAGGTGGCCCACCCAAACACTACCTTTTCTGCAGTTAGTAGTTTACACACAAATAAAGGCTATTAATAGTGAACAAAACCTCTTTCAATAGCTGGCCCTTTCATTTTCCAGGAAAAAAAGTGAACAAAAAACTTAAAGAGGCATTTGATAAGTTTAGCATAACAGGAAAAATGTGGTAGCAAGAAGAATTTCAAGAACGAGTAGCATATAAACAAAGAAAAGTTATCCATAACAATAACTTACATGACTACATCCATGTGCCGAGGAGCATAATGTCCACCACCAATTCCAAGAAGCACTTTGTTGTTGTCATTCTCCCTTGAATATCATAAAGTTATAAACAGTGGGTTATGTTAATAATGCAAAGGCATATTGTCATGAATAATAAACTCCTTGTTACCACAAATTAAACCAAAAAAGGGATGTCAGAAAATAAGGCAAAAATAACTGCTTGTCTACCAATAATATTATCAGGATAGGATGCCTTCAAGCATAACTGAGTTTAAGAAAAAAAAATAGTAGTTGAGCACGAAGCCTGCATTATTATTGCTTAAGAAAAGCCTACATATTTCAGTTATTTGGCCAGTACCTGCCCCACTTTCCAACTTCATCACCACCTCCAAGCCCAAGTCCTTTCCAAACTAACTTCAAAGCACAAACAAAAAAATGTTAGGGAACAAAGCCTATCACTTCTAATGAACTATCTATTTTACTTACTACCAAAATTCAATGTATTATATTGAAAGTATAAAAAAAGTTATTCATGATCAACCATCAAAGTTTATTGTCTTATCTACGTAAGTTGGGAGGGTTAAAACTAATATCGGACATGAATAAATTCACCAAAATGTCTTATAAAATTCCAAGGAAAAAAAAACCCAAAGGCATGATAATAATTGGGGCATGCTAACGACTAATTCTTGGTATAGGAAAGACTATTAATATCTACTCAACTAGAGCAATGACTTGAGCAGCATCTTGCCTCTTCCAGTACTCATCTGTACTGCCTACATCAACCAAAAAGAAAACATATTAAACACAGAGAAAAAGGAAAGCAATTACATTCTAAACACCCATTGTAGAAATTCATCTGACAGGAGCTTTATTTTTTGCAGTACAGGGAGGTTATCAGCATGAAGCAGACAAGAAATTATGAGCCACATATAACACAACTTAAATGACTCTTCCAGCCGAAATTGACTAAACATTGAAACATAAACTGGATTTTCTTGTTTCTTCCTTTTGGGTAGCAATCTATTGCAAAGCAAAAAAGTAACATGATGAAGGGTAGCACACTCGATGAGTGACGAAGCTAAAAAATGAAATGCATGTTTTGTAAAATCAATTGTGGACAAAGTTCTTCTCAATGAAGTAGCACATAAAGAAAATGTCAAACAAAATCCATGTCTATATATCAATTTTACCTCTCAGTCAGTCTGCATGCATGTATGTATACCTATACTAACTACGTTTCATCATAAAACAACAATCCCATCCTAACTGGCAAAGATTCACCATGTATAGCACTTTAAAAAAAATCTGAATTGCTAATTGCATAAGAAAATTATCCTAACTTCATAAAACGAAATCCAGCATTCATCCCATCCCATGTCAACAAAGAGAGCCGCTTTTCCATTTATTCATTCATTTCTATGTTTGTCTCTTCAAATTTCTCCATAATTTTCTTCAAGAAATAATTTGGATGCAAATTGTAGGACAGCTAAGGTCATATCGAAGTAAACGAAGCTCTAATGTTTCTCCTTTTATTTCAAAACCAAAAAAAAAAAAAAATGAAGCTCTAAACTAGTGACCAAAAAAGAAAATACCGCATTACCAATCTCAAGGAACATAGTTGGTTTGGTTGTTATAGGTCCATGATGGGTACCCTCCAAAGTTATCTATAACCAAATTAAACAATAATAAGAAGCAAAAATAGGTAACTTAACAACATAGTAAGCAATAATCAATAAATTAAATTGACCTCAAATTCAGGAACCAAATTATGAGACTGAGCAATTATCTTCAAAAGCCTAAGCCATGGCCCTATCCTAGGGTCAGGCGGCGCCGCCCAACCGGGCCTCCCACCCTGTGGCGGAACATCCCCTTCACGCAAATGAGGCACCCCTACATTTCACCCACACAAAAAAGTAGTAAGCTTTTGATCTCAAGAATAAAAAAAATAAAGAAACTTTAAACAAACAAAAAAAAATACCGATCGGGTGAACAGTGAGAGCAGGGCGGTTGGAAACGGCGGTGTGTTTGCTGAAGAAAATAACCTCGTCGACGGCCTCACCGGTGGCTTCTTCCCAACGGCGATCCAAATCATCCTCTTCGACTATGCTTTTGTTGTGTTGAAGCAGTCGAACGTTTCGATTAGTAAAGCTTATGATGTCCTGACAGATATAAACGAACAAAGTCACCGTCGTATCTGGTCAAGATTGAGAATAAATTTTTCATTGATCACGTGATCAAGATAGTGTTATCAATTAATTTGATTATATTAACAGCTACCCGGAACAAAGAGGGACCGGGGAGCCAACCGGGCATGGCCAAGAGGGCGGTGGCTGGGTTGATCGAGGCGGGGTCGGTGGTTGTGGCTACTATCACGGTCACCATGTTTCTTTTTCCTTCGTAATTTTTAGCGTCAGATTTGTGGAATTTAAAGAGGTCAGGTTCAGAACCAGAAGCAGCTGCAGCTTCGCCCACCGGTTGTGGAAGCCAACGGTTTTTGACGAGACGGAGGTTTCGTGCCTGTACGCCCCGAACTCAGCCAGTATTGGAGGCAAGTGAGTTTCGAAACGACAACCCTTTTTAGCATTCTTCTTTTACCCGCACGGCACCGTTTCCTTTATTTCAAAGAAAATAAAACTAAATATTTTCGGGGGGATATTATGGTATTTAAAATGTTATAATTTAAATTGAAAATGAAAATCTTGAAAATAATAAGATTATAATTAATAAAATTAAAATATGATGTCTCAATCCATATTTATTTAAAATCATAGATACTCGAAAGAATAAATATAATACTGCATCATACTAATGCTTTATTCATTTTCTTAACCATATGATATTTTATATATTGAGTGTTATAATATATTATATAAACACTGAAATAAGATATTTTTAAACATTTTAATTTATTAAAATATATAAATAATAAATTTAATTTGCAAAATAAATAAAATAGAAAATGAAAATTGTGGGAAAAAGGGGGCGCAGACATAGGTATAGGTGGCAACGAGAACAGATGTTGAATTCCTCGGCAGCATTATTCCGCAGGATATCTGTGTCGTGGCTGATGGCTCCCAAGTTCAAACCCCGCCGCCTCCCTCCTGGTAATCACTCAAACCCTGAACCCTTTTTCTGTTTGTTTGTTTATCATTGCTGGCTAATTCTTTCTTGACCCTCCGACATCGAACAGCTGCTGATCCCGCTTTGCCGTTGCAGAGGTCAACGAAACTAGCAAGGACAATGAGCACCCATTCCTCCATCAAGGACGCCTTTTCTACCTACGCGGATTACCTCAATGCCCTTGTGAGTTTCCTTTCTTTTCTCTTTCTCTTTTCACCACTTTTCATCTTCATTTCGCATTCCCTAACTTGGGTCTCTTGACTACCCTGAAAATATGTAGATAGAAATTTAGAGTTTTTGGAAAATTTAGGGTCGTGAGCTAGAACTTAGAGATTATTTATACCAAGAGAAGCAGCTGACCTTGAAAACCTTAAAACACCAACTTTAAAAGCTTAAAGCCCTCATTTCCATGGGGACAAAGTTGGAGGAAATGGTTGTTATAGGAAATAATGGATAAGTACTTTGATTATGGATTTAAAATCGTTTCTAGGCCTCTTTGTTCTGGCAGTGAAGCTTCGGGGTCGAGATATTTGAGCAAGTGAATTAGAGTTGAGTTTGTTGGGAAGTTGGATACATGCAATGTGGATATGTTCTCCAAAGAGCTCAAATTTCTAACGCTTAGTATAAGCTGTAAAGTTCCCTTGCATCATGTGGTTTTCTACATGAATTTGTTTCATTGCTGAAGATGCTTTTGTGCAATGACTAATCAAACCTCAATCATGTTTGTAGAATGAAAAACGGGAAAGGGTGGTAAAAGCCAGTCGTGATGTGACTATGAATAGTAAAAAAGTCATATTTCAGGTGCACAGGTAATATTGAAATTTATTTGGTTACCCTCATTTATCTTTTGGCTAAGATTTTAATGCTATAATAATATTTTCTCTTGCAAGCTGCCTATTTGTATGGTTCAGAATGCAATTAGTCAATTGAAATTCATTGTTCCACTTGCTGTTATTTAATATCTATTTTCCCTGTCATTATGAGTTTGCTTCTTCACAAGAAATGAACTGTTTTTTATTTGGTACATATTGATATGTACTTTGCATTGGTTATACTTCTGAACTACAATATGCTTTATGACAGAATTAGTAAAAACAACAGAGAGGAAGTTTTGGAAAAGGCAGATAAGGATCTGGCAGCTGTGAGAGATCTGCATATATTCCGACTGGTGAAAGAGTTGCAAGGGACTGATTTTTGGAAGCTACGGCGAGCATACTCTCCCGGGGTGGCATCTTTTTCTCCTTATACTTTAATGTTGAACAGAAACTAGTGAGTTGACTTATTATGCTTGTGTCTTTGCAGGTACAAGAGTATGTTGAAGCTGCAACATTCTTCAAATTCTGCCAAACCGGAAATCTTTTGAATCTTGATGAGATAAATGCTAGTTTATTACCACTTAGTGATCCATCTCTTGAGCCTTTGCAAATTAATCTCCTTGACTATCTCTTAGGGGTAGCTGCCTGAATTTATGCTATTTTACTTATCGTATCTGCATTACGAAGGCACAGGCTGATGAAAACAATTGAGGCAAATATGGTCATATATCACTGTATCTTCTGTTAAAGTAGTGCCTACTTAATTCCAGCTTCTAAATTACTGGACTAGATATTCCGAAGGTTACATGCATACTCACAAAAGTGTGACACATCCAACCAAACAGACATAGATGTGCATGTATGATGGAAGGGCTGTTTGTTTACTCTTCTTTTACAGCTTGCAGATTTGACAGGAGAGCTGATGCGGTTAGCAATTGGTCGAATATCTGATGGTGAAGTTGAATTTGCTGAGAGGATATGCCGGTTTGTTCGTGATATTTACAGGGAATTGACTCTTGTCGTCCCACTTATGGATGATAGTTCTGATATGGAGACAAAGATGGTTACAATGCTCCAAAGTGTAGTGAAAATAGAGAATGGTAATTTGATGTTGGTTTTCTTGCCCAAAATCATCATGTATTGTATCATAAAAGATTTCTTTATTAGACTAATGAATAATTTACACAGTTATACTCTATTTTATGCCAGGAATTACATGTGTTTCTTGTTTTTATGTGTATGTTTAATTTCTAAAGATCTTAAAAGAGTTGAAAACTCCTCCATCCAGAACTTGTATGCACATGATAATTTTTGTGTTCTTTTGCTGGATCCCTTATTTGAGTTGTTACTGCAGCGTGCTTTAGTGTCCGTGTGAGAGGATCAGAGTACATTCCGCTTCTAGGAACCGGCGATCCAAGTTCCTTCTTATTGGGGGTGTCTGAAGTGGAATTATGAAAGTAACTTCTGCTTCTCTTAGCCTCTTCTTCCTGCTCTTTGTTTTTCCCAACATGTGGCATACTGTTAATCTCATGAATTCCCTTCACTACAGTTCTTGGCTGGAGGATAAGTTTCTTGCTCTAGATGCAAAGACTATGGAGCACTTCAGGAACTGTTTCTATCAGGCCAAAGATCTTTAAGGCTGATGCTTTGCCGTACACTGCACTCTGTTAAATCTGCATATAATTACCTTGCAGCCTAGGCTCTGCTAATGCTTCCTGGGGAAAGAATTCATAAACGGTCTGTTCGGCAGCATCGATATGACATCACCATCTTCAATCTGCTAATTTTAGTTGGTGGGAAGTCCATAATGTAGCTTAGTCTTGACACAAGGACCAATTAGGATTTTGATACATTTGATATTAAATCAAGACTTTTCAATGTATGGATTACATTTCATCTTCCTCTAATCAATATTTTTCTATCTTTGCTTTGATTAATTAATTCTCTGTCTCTACCCTTTTTTTTCCTTTTGTTTCCAATCCTAATTGTCGTGAAATGAAGGAAAGCTTCTATAGGGCAATGAGAGCGTTGAATTCCAAGGAGCAAGCTTGTTTAGGATTTTGCTAATAAGTTTCCTAATAAGGTCCTTTGCTAAGGTTTAGTATTCAAAGAATATATAGCATATATTTATTTAATATTATTAAAAATTCTCGTATTAATTGTCAATCACAGAATATGAGGTGAGAATATTGTCATAAATATCAAACCCGATGATTAGATGATAATCATAAGATAAATATAATTTGAGTTTATTTTTGTTATTCTAATCAATATTCGAGATCATTTTACCACAGCCCTTATTGATAATGATATGACTTAGCTTAACATCAAAAGATGCGTCCATGGCTAATTGTGTGACAGCTTCATCTGCCGCAATCATGCCAAGGCACTGTTCAGATTGCTTGATAGATTTCAACATGACGTCTTGGAAGCAGCGAGGCACTTCCCCAACTCCAACAATGAGAGGCCATGCGAGCCACCACAACGTGAATCTCTCACAAAGTATAAAAACGTGAGTGCCGCTTTTCGTCAAAGGCAACAGCTCACGCTGGTCCAGGGTTAGTGCTGACATGCAAGCAAGCGCAGCAACCAGCTCAGATTTTTCTGCAGGTACATGCCAAAGAAGCCTCTCCTCCATACATGCTGAAATACCCTTTTAAACATTTCCCATTCTCACAGAAGAAGGGATAGATATTGATCTTTGACAGCGATCGATGAGATGCTGCAGAGGAATGATGCTGGCTGGCTTGCTAAGTGGAACACTAGTTGATGTGATATATGCATCAGAATATGCTAGCTTTAACACTTTGTCAGGTCTTATTCTAGGAGCTAGATTCCAACGTTCTGGCTCATACAATTACAATAGTGCTCAGTTTCCAATCAAAGTAGAAGGGAATCCATAGAGCTGGAAGGAAAAACGCTGTTTGGGTTTAACAGCGACAACTACAAATGGTTCAAAAGTGGAACCCAAGCTTATCCTTATTGGAGCAGGCCGTAATAATCACCCCTCAGTGCGCTCGTCAAAGCAGAAAGACCCAAGCTGTAAAGTGGTTCCTTTTTCCCTGCTTATATTCTCTTAGGTGGAATTTGATACTATATATTTGCATCAGTGTCTAATTAAATTACGTCATAACGTTTATTTTTAAAAAAATAACGTAATATAAGATTGTAATAGAATTATATTACAGTGAATTAGATATAGTGTGATTGTATTGAAAAACTAATATACTTTCATATTACAACATACTCTATAATGTTATTAAACTAGATTTGATATTTGTATCCTTCTTTAATCAATAAAATTCTAAAACTTAATTTTTATCATTTTAAAAAAAATTTAAAAAATTAGATATATTTTTAAAATTTTGAAAACAAAAATCTATACATTTTGAAAAACATAAAAATGATTTTTTACTTTTTATAAAATCAAAAAATAATTTTTAAAAAAATCAAAAAAATGATTTTTAATTATTAAAAAAAAATACTAGGTTGATAAAAAAATAGATATTATAAAAGATTAGGAAATCCATAAAACAAAAAAATGTTTAGAATTTTTGACAAAATAGAATATATTCATAGTTTTTTAAAATTATAAAAATTATTTCCTCTCTATAATTTTTAATAAACTTTTCAAAATAAAAAAATATTTCTTTTTTTTACTTTCGATTTCTTTTTTTCAAAAATCTCTTTTGGTCTTTTATTTCTTTTTAATTTTTTTCTAAAAAGATTTTTTTTCATTTTTAATGTTTTAGGAATATTTCAAAATAATAACAACAATATATTTTAAAATTTTCAAAACTACAAACAAATAAAAAGTTATTTTTTAATTAATATTAACATGATTTTGCTTGATGCTTGGTTATTTGTTAGAAAATTTATTTAAAAGATGATATCATATAAAAATTTACAGTGAAAAAAATACAAGTCTACTAAACTTTCATTTTGATACATAGGGATAGTTTTGAAAATTAATGTTACATTTTCAGTAAAATGCTTCTAAACTAAATACTGTAATGTTATTTTTTTAATATTTTAATCACACTTTTCTTAATATACCAAATATTGCAATGTTATATTATAAACAATTACATTCTTTGCAATTATGTTTTCTATAATCATGTTCTCCATAATGTGATTACATTATAAAGCATCAAGCGCAATCTTAATTGTTTATCAATATCCAAATCTAGCATACAGTTAACAAAGAAGAAAGATACAATGGAAGGACTAGCTATTATTTTTCCCAACATATCAGTATTGGTCCTCAACCTATAGACTATGATAAGTAGGTAACATAAATAAAATATGCCACAAAAGATAAAATTGATCATTCAAATGTGAAATTAGCATTAAATCCTTACTTTTTAATGTTTATATTATTATTTATACTTATTATCATCACGTTTTATTTTTTTCATTTTCATATTTAAACCATTTCATTCATTTTTTTTTTAAAGAATCTCATCTCAAAAGAAAAAAAAAATCATGATTAGTGGTCGTTTTGGAATTTCTAAAAGTTTGGGGTCAAATGTATAAAATGTATATAGCTTGTGGTAATGTCACCAGAGCAAAGCAAGTTGAAGGCCACCTTTCATAATCACATGTTTCTTTCCACCTTGTGTTATCTTCTTCAATCTTTTGTAAAGTCAAAAAACATCTTTTATGTTGGGATTGCAACTTTTTGCTCTCTACATTTTTTTTTTTTGAAAATAAAAAGAATGTGATATGCAACATGGTAAAGGAAAATTCATACTTTATCTAAAAATTATTGCTTGTAAAAATTAAAATCGACTAAAAATGATGAAATCGAATAAAATAAAATTATATTTTTTTGCAATTTGGAAATGTTTTAAAATTTCAATTTTTACACTTATTATTTTGTTTGTATCCCTAAATTTTATTTCACTTTTTAATTTGAAAAGTTAAAAAGCAAAATTGTGAAAGTTGTCTTTTGAAGGGAATGACAACACAAGTTTAGTTCATAAACTGCATTTCTTTTCTTTTTTCTTTTTGGATAGTAATTAAAACGAAAAAAAATAAAAAAGAAAGCAACATATGGTGCTTATGGATTCATATAAATGGACTTAATAATTTAAAAATTTAAATAAAATAATAAAAATATACAAAATAAAAAAGTTTCCACACCCTCCCTCCCTTTCTTTCTTCTTTCTGTATATTAAAATATATGCAGTCAGTATATCAAAAATTAATCACAAAATATTTATACTTATGGTTTATTCACGACATACATCTTGTAAAATTGTAAAATAAAAATTTAAAAAATTTTTAAAAGAAATATTTTTAGAATTATAAATATTTATTTTTAAGTGTTTTTAATTTTTAAATTTATTTATTAATAAGGAGATAATCATAGAATGTACAAAAGAGTTCAGCCATGAGAGGGGCGGAGTCGGAGCAACACTGCTCAAAGACCAGTCATCGTTAACAAATTACACAAACAGGATACCTTAACAGGGTACATTAATAAGGCAGGGAATCGATGATCTAATCCAAGCAATGGTCTGGAATCAGTGAGTGGACATTCGGAAACCCCCTAGTAAAGGAGCGGAGGGCTGGCATAGAAAGCAGGAGTACAAACAGCTGAAAAATAGCACAACCTAGTGCAAGCAAAACAAAGTACAAATAGTGGCAAGCATCAAGTAATCACAAAACAAAGCAAAGGTGAAGGGCTTCAGTAGGCATCACACGATAGGAAAGGCCGAGCATGTTGGAACCAGGCTAATAAAACAGTACCAATAGCAGCAAGCAACCAGGTGGTCATCAAGCAATCACAAGCGGAGCAAGATGCAGGCGCCAGTAGGCATCAACAAAATAGTATAGGGGCCAAGGATTCAAAAACCTGAAACCTGTGAGAAACAAGACTTGATTGAGTATCTATAAAATTAGTTACCTTGACTCAATTAGCAAGATACGGTGCAACAAGTAATTAATATCAATGTTTGATTCAGTAATAGTATATAGAATTCATAACCTGACATGTACTTGGAGACTCATTGAGTCTTGCCTGTGTGTATATATTTGTATACATAATAATAATAATAATTCATTACCCCTAAAAAGGTAAAATTTGTGGCCTAATCCCCCACTCACTTTAATTACCACTTCAATTATTCCCACGTGGTTTCTTTTGTTATTAAAAGAGTACTGTTTCAAAGTTTTGTCCGATGCTCAAAGTGGAGAAAACCTTTCTGTATATAACAATCTGCCCAACACTTGCGAGTCGCCAACTTAAGTGAATTGGGCAAGAAACCATGCCTATCACTGAATCTTGTCCACTTCCTACTGATCTGCCTCCTGTTTCTCTTCCAAAATACGTTGAACAGGAGGGCCGCCAGCAACAATGCAGGCAGCTAACATCCTTATCACCAACTGAAAAGGATTGCCACACTCAAGCCAGTGAAGCCATAACCATGCCCGCTGTACTTAACCTGGATCCTTGTCCATTACCCACTGATCTACCTCCTGTTTCTCTTCCCAAATTCCTGCAAGAAGAATGTCTAACCCAAGAACGCAGGCAGCTTATAGCCTCACTACCAACTGAGAAAGGTTGGGTTGCAAATCACCTCCATCAATATCAAGGTTTTTGGCACACTACCCGTCAGTTACTAGCGGTCCTGACATGCCAAAACCAATTTCAAGCTCAGGATACTGATATCCTTCTTGTTACCACGCCCAAATCAGGAACAACCTGGTTGAAGGCCATTGTTTTTGCGTTGATGAATAGAGTCCAATATCCTAACCCTGAAGTTAAACACCCTTTACTGGCAGAGAACCCTCACGTCCTTGTGCCATTTTTGGAGCTTGAGCTCTACATTGATAACCGGGTTGCTGACTTTACGACATTTACTTCTCCAAGGCTATTTGGAACTCACTTACCCCTTGTGTCATTGCCAGACTCGGTTAAGAACTCGGCTTGCAAGCTTGTGTATTTGTGTAGGAATCCAAAGGATACTTTCGTATCACTTTGGCACTTCACGAACAAGCTGAGAACCAAGGATATGGGTGAAAATTCCCTAGAAGAGACCTTCGATAAGTTCTGCAGAGGCGTGTGCCTGTACGGGCCCTTTTGGGACCATGTTTTGGAGTATTGGAAAGAAAGCTTGAAAAAGCCTGAAAGGGTCTTGTTCTTGAAGTATGAGGAAATAAAAGAGCAGCCGAAAGTTCAGTTGGTGAGACTGGCTCAGTTCCTGGGATGCCCATTTTCCGCGCAAGAAGAGACTAATGGCGTGGTGGATGAGATACTGAAGTTATGTAGCTTTGATACTTTGAGCAATTTGGAGGTGAACAAAACTGGAAAGTTAGTCTCCGGTGAGGAGTACAAGGCATTTTTCCGCCGAGGTGAGGTTGGAGATGCTAAGAATCATTTGACCCCTCAGATGATGGAAAAGCTAGACCAAATTACTCAAGACAAGTTGCACGACTCTGGGTTAATCTTTTAGGTCTCCCACCTAGCTCGCCTGATTGTGTTTTTATTAATCTAAAGTACTTGGGTTTTCAATAGTGTCTTGGGGTCAGTTCTTCAAAATTGACCTCCATGATCCTCTGTGCAACATTTCTTTCATGACAAAAACGTGTGTTGATTTGCTCAAATGTCTGTGCAAAAGAACCATATGGTTTGTTTATTCTAATAGTAGTAGTTGAAGTTTTTCTGTGTGCTCAAGTATGAGTGGATCATTGGCCATATGTACTTTGAATAACCTAGTAAACATCTACTCAAATTGTCTATTTCAAGTCCTCATGTAACCCATGCGATGGCCAATGACAAAGAAGACGGTGAAACCTTTAGGTCTCAAACTGTTTTTTTTTTTTTTTGGGTACGTACACATATGGAATTAGCTGATTTTTTTTTTTAAGTTTGCATAGTAAATGGTCTTTGGTCGGAATTTCAAAATTTCACCCATTTCTTCTTATTAACGTTGAGTAAAACTCTTAAGAATGAAATACAAAACATAGGTATACCTACTCCTTTATTTAGAGTAAAACTCTTAAGAATCAAAGACAAAATAGAGGTTATGATTAATTAGACTATAAATGAGAGAGATTATGATTAATTAGAGTGTTAGAATGTGTAAATCATGGTCTAAGTAATTAAGTTCTCTATCATCATTGGGTGGTATATATAGAAAACCAGTTTTATTACTTTTCATTAATTTATAATAATGAACCAGTTAATTAATTAGGGTTAAATAATATTTTTGAAGCACAACAATTCCAACCATATATATTTGGATGGTACCAACCCATCATTGATAATCATTGACACACGTGATAAAATCCACCAAAAAATAAAACAATTGTACCTCCCAAAGGCCGAAACAACTTGCTATTGGAAACCCTAATTATGCCCACAATAATTGATGTTAAATTAAATTATATATCACGATAATTATTTTTTATTTTGAATTGAATCATTGATTTGATTTTTAATTTTATATGATTACTTTTTAATCATCTTTTATGTAAATTTTTAAATCCGTCGCTGTATACCACATTCGATGTTGCTTTAGAAAGATAAAAATCAAAGGCATAGATCTCATGATACCGACCTCCCAACCAACATATCACTACAGCCAGGCTTTGGCAGGTGGGAAAGGGAGGAAGATAGAAGAACCTTCTTTCCATGTTGATCATGGCGATGATGACATGCGACAACATCTAAGTAGATAGTAATTACAGTTAGTTAGGGTCTTTGAGAAAGGTAGGTAACAACGAAATGAAAACTTTTGATGTGGTATTTTATTCGTACGTGCATGCCATCGACTTGTTGGTGGGCATCGCTGTATATGCATGTGCCGTCACCTGGCTCGGTTGTTCTTTTCTCTGGTATAAAGTGGCATGACGTGCAAATTTCATGACCCTCAGTGATACTCATTGAGTGGTGTTTATGTAAACGTTGGGATCATGATCGGTGTAATGAGGTTTTTAATTCATTCATTAATGGGAAAATTTGGACTGGTTCTTTTATTTTAGTGAATAAAACATTTAATGTGTAAGTTTAAAATTTCAACGAATTTTTTCATTAAAAAGTAAGTTTGTAAATAATTTTTTTGATCAACTTTTTAACAGAAAAATTATGTTGAAAATAACCACTTTTTCTACAAAATTTTCCATAAAAAAATTGGCTCCATATGAAGTAAAATTAATTTTGTCCGAATATTTCGACAAAATTTTTTAAAAATTAATGTTTTATATGTGGTATATGCAACGTAGTTGAGTTGAAACTCGATAGAAGGAGAAGCCACAGAATAACAAATTTTATTTTTTGGGTTTTTTTTTTAGTACGTACACATATGGAATTAACTGAATTTTTTAAGTTTGTGTGGTAAATGGTCTTTGGTTCTGCAAAATTTCAGAATTTCACCCATGTCTTCTTATTAACGTGGATTTCAAATAAACCATATTTGAAAGATACATCACACTTCATTTTGATCAAAAAATTGAATAACTTATTAATCTGGAACTTTTATTGTATGTAAAAAAAAAAAACCAGACTTATTAACTACAAAGAACGTATTTGCCAGCCGCTGGAAGAATCAAAGACAAAACATAGATACACCTGCTCCTTTATTTAGAGTTAAACTCTTAAGAATAAAAAACTAAACATAGGTATACCTACTCCTTTATTTAGAGAAAAACTCTTAAGAATCAAAGACAAAATAGAGGTTCACCTGCTCCATTATTAGTAACAACAATGATGAAAAAATTTAATAAAAATATAATACATGCATTATTTTATTTAATACATACGCTAAAGTGTTTACCCCTTTATGCGCACATGTAGACAAGAAAACAGCTTCCAAAGAATGCTAGTATTTTATTGGAAAGTTGTTCTATAAATCATATTTGTAATTATACTATAGTGTTGAAAATCTTCCTGCCTAGAATCATTATAGTCAATAACCTTCTGATTCTCAAGCTCTCACTGCCATGGAAACACCTCAAACTGGTCTTTCTCTTCCCAAGTACCTGCAAGAAGAGGAACTCACTGAAGAATGCAAGGAGTTAATATCGTCACTGCCCACCGAAAAAGGTTGGATTGGACCTCCTCTCTATCAATTTCAAGGTTTCTGGCACTCAAGCAAGATTTTGTCCACGATTCTCACTTGCCAAAAGAACTTTCAAGCTCAAGATAGTGACATCTTCCTTACCACTACTCCCAAGTCCGGCACGACTTGGTTGAAGGCGATCGTGTTTGCCTTGGTGAACCGAAGGAAATATCCTGACCCTATAAATCACCCTTTGGTTACGAACAATCCTCATGCTCTTGTCCGCTATTTGGAGCTTGAGCCACGCATCGATTACCAGGCCTATGATACCTCCACCACTATCGCTTCTCCGAGGCTGATTGCAACTCATTTACCGTTTGTGTCACTGCCAGAGTCTGTGAAGAACTCAGCTTGCAAGCTCGTGTATCTGTGTCGGAACCCCAAGGATAATTTTGTGTCCTTTTGGCAGTTCGCAAACGCGGTAATACCTAAGGAAATGGGCACCAATTCACTTGAAGAGACCTTGGACAAGTTCTGCAGAGGAGGGAATATTTACGGACCCTTTTGGGACCATGTTTTAGGCTATTGGAAAGAGAGCCTGGAAAACCCTCAAAAGTTACTGTTCTTGAAGTATGAGGAAATGAAAGAGCATCCCGAAATCCATTTAAGGAGAATCGCTGAGTTCATAGGGTGCCCACTTTCCCTGGAAGAAGAAAGCAAAGGTGTGGTGGATGATATACTGAAATTGTGTAGTTTCGATACTCTAAGCAATTTAGAAGTGAATAAAAGTGGGAAACTATCGTCCGGACATGACACCAGTGTATTTTTCCGGCGTGGTGAGGTTGGAGATTGGAAGAATCATCTCACGCCGGAGATGATACGGAAATTAGATCAGATTACAGAAGAGAAGTGGCGTGGTTCAGGATTGTCATTTTAGGCTAGCTATCTATTATAATCTGCCTTTTCTTTGTTCATGCCTGGTATCCGTCTCTATCCCATTGTCATCATCTCGCAAAAATGGCATGAATTATTAAATCAATTTTAAATAAAAAGACAACTTATTTTTGTATTCCCTTTATTATATATACTAGGATGGTGCCCATAGTTATGCTACAAAAAAGATCACAGAAAATATTGATTATATTAGAATTGATTTCAATTTGGTATATTTAAAAGAGTTTGCAGAAAAAACAATATTATATTAGTTAATTGCATGAATGTCTGATTTTTACTGATAGAGGGACAAATAAACTAGTATTAATTAAAAATAATTATTTACTCTGGTTTCAATTACCAAAAACTTACAGTTACATATATGATTATAAAACAGTAGAATATTAAGAAATGAAAGAGTATATAACATGTACTATTAGCAGATTAAGATAAATAGTTGTACAATATAAGACAATCATTTATTATAAAGATCCTATCAATATAAAATAGTTACTAATTTATAATAATATATCTTTTGTATATAAATTGAATGGCTAAAGATTGTCAAATTTAATTGATTTATTTGTTCAATAATGACTATGTGCTATGTATATTAAGAAATGAATAAACCTTATTGACTTTTTTATTTTGTTCAATGAATTGCATGAATATTTATTGAAATTTAAACATTCATATATAAAAGAGATGTCTAAATACTATAGATTTAGGTTCATGCAGAATAAGAGGATATAAATAAAAAATAATATTAAATTACAATTGATAAATATTAAATGAATCTATATTCTAAATATTAAAAATTAAAAATTATTGTTTTCAAGTATTTTTTTTACTAAAATAAATAAAAATAAAAAGACCCTTCAAATGTAAAAAAACAACGCAACTTTGACATAAGGTGTAAAAAAAAATTAATTCAATTGAGAATGACAACCAATTGATCCAATTAGTTATCCTATTTAAAACAGAATTTATCCAAAACAAACGATAATTCTATCAAAGATTATTAGATGTATAATAAACTATTAAGAAATGAGAAAGTATATAACTTATACTATTAATAGATTAAAATAAACAGTTGTAGAATATAAGATAACAGTATAATGTAAAGATCCTATCAATATAAAATAATTAGTAATGGTTAGAATTATATGTTTTTTATATATAAAATGAATGGCTAAAAGTTATCAAATTCAATTGATTTATTTATTCAATGATGATTGTGTGCCATGTATATTGAGAAATGAGTAGACATTTTTTATTTTTTTATTTTGTTCAATGAATTGGATGGATGTTTATTAGAATTTAAACATTCATATATAAAAAAGATGTCTAGATACAGAATAAGAGAATATAGACGAAAAATAATATTAAATTGTAATTGATAAATATTAAATGAATCTATCTTATAAGCATTAAAAATTAGAAATTATTATTTTTAAATATTTTTTACTAAAATAAATAAAAGTAAAAAAGAAAAAAAAATCTTCAAATGTTCAAAGCAATGTAGTTTTGACATAAGGTGTAAAAAAAATTAATTTAATTAAGAATGACAAATGTCAATTAATTGACCCAATCAATTATCCTACTTTTATATAATGAATTGGATGGATATTTATTAAAATTTAAACATTTAAGTATAAAAGAGATATCTATATACTATAGATTCAGGTTCATGCAAAATAAGAGAATATAGATAAAAAATAATATTAAATTGTAATTGATAAATATTAAATGAATCTATCTTCTAAGCATTAAAAGTTAAAAATTATTGTTTTTAAGTATTTTTTATTAAAATAAATAAAAGTAAAAAGCAAAAAAAAAAAACCTTCAAATGTAAAAAACAACTTATTTTGACATAAGGTGTAAAAAAAATTAATTCAATAGAAAACGAAATGTCAAAAAAATAAAAAGGAGTTCTAATTGAATGAAACTTGTCATTCAATTGAAGACTCTATTAAAAAAAATTAAACAGTAATTAAATTATTCTACTTTTATATATAGTATGGATATGTATATTAGATTATACAAGGCCTTTGGGCTGTTGGAAAGAAAGCCCTTGTGAAAATTCAGCCTTAAAGAGAGTTCAAGTTTGGTCTTCAATTAGGGACTTTGAAGGTATGTATAAGCTCAAAATGACCTCTGTTCCAAAGTCCTGCTAAAGTTGTAAGAATGTTAGTGGGCTTAGGGTCAGGCTTTGTGCTTCAAGAAAGTGACTCCTGTTACATCATTGATGGGCTTTGTCACCCAGATAATTTAAAGTTCATTTCCTCACTAGTTTATTTAAGACACGAAAACAGTATGGAGCTGGATGCTCCCCTCCCCTGCTACCAGAATGTTGGCTTTTACATTGTTGATATGAACTTATAACAGATCTTTACAAGCTATATATATCCATGACCAATTTGGCAACATTTCATGACAGGCAATACGAATGGTGATGATATACCTCATTTGTTAATTCATCTATATATATGAATGTAATTGATGCATACCATAAAGATTGAGTCTTTGCAAAAAAAGAAAAAAAGAGAAAGGAATGATTCAAAATCATTAATTGTTAGTAAATTGGATTCAAAAAATTATTGGACATGCGATGCTTGATCTTAAGATGTACGATTAGTATTACCACGTGCTAACACTTAGTGTAAGCTCATAATATACTAATGTGAACCTGATTCATTTATTGGTCGTGATTTGTAGTCTTGATGAGTGTTTGAATAAGATTAACGTGATGAAATTGTGATATTCCATCTTCCATTGAATGTTGGTGTAATTAATGGACACTTCAAATAAAAATTCAAGTCACCCACTATTAATTGTAACTTAAAGTTTTAAATGTTGAGTGTGCACTTGTTAGACTATATACGAGAGAGATTATGATTAATTAGAGTGTTAGAATGTGTAAATCATGGTCTAAGAAATTTAGTTCTCTACCATCATTAGGTGGTATATATAGAAAACCAGTTTTATTACTTTTCATTAATTTATAATAATAAACCTGTTAAGTAATTAGGGTTAAATAATATTGTTGAAGCATAGCAATACCAACCATATATATTTGGATGGTACCAACCCATCATTAATAATCATTGTCACACGTGATAAAATCCACCAAAAATTAAAACAATTGTGCCTCGCAAAGGCCGAAACAGTTTGCTTTTGGAAACCCTAATTATGCCCACAATAATTGATGTTAGATTAAACTAGATATCACGATGATTGTTTTTTATTCCGAATTGAATCATTGACTTGATTTTTAATTTTATATGATTATTTTTTAATTATTTTTTATATAAAATTTTAAATTTGTCACTGTGTACTACGATGTTGTTTTAGAAAGATGAAAATTAAAGACATAGATCTCATGCTACCGACCTCCCAACCAACAAATCACTTCAGGCAGGCTTTGGCAGGTGGGAAAGGGAGGAGGATAGAAGAACCTTCTTTCCATGTTGATCATGGCGATGATGACGTGCGACCACATCTAAGTAGATGGTAATTACAGTTAGTTAGGGTCTTTGAGAAAGGTAGGTAACAACGAAATGAAAACTTTTGATGTGGTATTTTATTCGTACGTGCATGCCATCGACTTGTTGGTTTGTATCGCTATATATGCATGTGCCGTCTCGTGGCTCTGTTGTTCCTTTCTCCGGTCTAAAGCGGCATGACGTGTAAATTTCATGACCCTGAGTGGTACTCATTGAGTGGTGTTCATGTAAACGTTGGGATCACGATCGGTGTAATGAGGTTTTTAATTCATTCATTAATGGGAAAATTTGGACTGGTTCTTTTATTTTAGTGAATAAAACATTTAAAGTGTAAGTTCAAAATTTCAACAGAATTTTCATTAAAAAGTAAGTTTGTAAATAATTTTTTTTGGGAACAAATTTTTAATGGAAAAATTATGTCCAAAAAAACCAATTTTTCTACAAAATTTTCCATAAAAGAATTGGCTCCATATGAAATAAAATTAATTTTGTCAGAATATTTCAACAGAATTTTTTAACAAATTAATGTTTTATTAGTAGTATATGCAACCTAGGCGAGTTGAAACTCGATAGAAGGAGAAGTCACACAATAGCAAATTTGATTTTTTGGGTTTTTTTTTCAATAATGTTGTTAAAAGTCTTTTTAATTATACACCTTTATCTTTTGATAATATTTTCATAAATTTAGTAACCGTTCCACTTTATTTATTGATCATTTGGTTATCAACCGTAGACATAGTAAACCCTAAACCTAATAATATAAAAACAAAAAAAAAATTCTTGTTAAATTGAAAACTTGGAAGTTGCACCCAAAATACTACCTCCATTAAATATGGAAAAGGTATGCCAAACACAGGGATCGATGCTGGGACACAGTAAATCATGAATAAATAGTCTATAACATTAAGCGTAAGTTATATTCTAATAAACTTTTTACCCTCAAACGCTCTCTTAGTAACATGGTGACCAATTCTCTACCATGATATGGCCCAACTAATGAACTTTTGTTTCTTTTCAGCAAGAGAACGTTGAACAAAATGAGTTGTGGAGATGGGGATATTGAGCCATTGTGCTCCACCCACTCTTGTGTTTTTGGCTCCACAGCCGTGGGCACAAGCCATCTTTTTCTCTCCCTTTCTCTTTCTGTTGTGGTCAAGGGATGGGGATGCCTAGACAAGACGGCTTCTGGGCTAATGCCCCTATTACCATATTTCATGGCAGACTGCGGGGATCGGCCCTTTGGGACCACTCCTTGTTCTTTTCCTCCGTACGACTCCAAAACTCTGGACATTGTACCCAAAGAACGTGGCCTACTTGTCGTTTCATTTAATACATGGCCGCGTTTTCCATCTTGTAAACCCCTCTTCACTTTATGGGACCACCGACCTCCACCACCGAATGTAATAAATTTAAAATTTTGACTCTTTTTTCTATATTTTTTATATTTAAAAAGCCGAGAATTCGAATAAAGCATGAATCAATTATAAAGTCAAATGTTAGATTTTTTTTTGAATAAATTATATTATGGAATGTTAGTATGTTGCCAATCTAAATCTAAAATGTTGACATATTTTTTTTACTGCATTAATGTCAAAGAGTCACGAGATTGTTACTATAATTAATTAATGATTTATAAATATTATAAATTAATAGTGTATTAAATATAAATTTTTAACTTAAATCTTTTAACGTAACAATTGTTTCATTTTATATATGCACTTCAATTTAAAGCTTTTGAAATGAAAAAAAAAAAGTTTCAATTTATAAAAAGGAAAAAAATGTCACATCTTGTAAATATTGAAACAAAAAGAAAAGAAAAGCAAGAGCAAAATCTTGTGGAGTTTTCCAATCTTTGTGTCATTTCTCCATGGCTTTGAACAAAGGACCCCTCTCCCCAAATTAGGGGTCAAAAGTTGAAACCTGATTTTGCAACAACTTATCACAACACCAAGCAAACATCCCATCTCTCCCAAGGAAATTAGGGACAAAATCTCCAACAAAAATATTTTGCTCTCATTTGATATTTTATTTATAAATTTGTATTACGTGTTTAATAATTTTTGTATATTAATATTATAAAACTAAACATAATTATAATAAAAAGATCAACTGAGGCTGACCTTTTGTTCTATGATTCCTTATTTATTTTCTTTCCAAAAATAATATTATAAATAAATCTAAATTCGGTATGGAAAAGGCAACCTCAATCTTGGCTACGTTAGAATCGCACTCACCTCTTTCAACCTTTTAAGCTTTTCGACCGACGTGGATGCTGAGTTGGCGACGACCCTTTGGATGCTCCAAGAGGCGTTTACTATTTTTTATTATTATTTAAAGTACGATTATTTAAAAAAAGAAAAAAAAAGAATATCACGAGCGACGCACGTGTTACGTGAGTGACTGCCATGCTGGCTCCATATGTAATTTCTGCTCACGGGGGTCTATGGTCTGCCTCACGTCACGTGCAGCTTTGCTACTCCCAAAGAGGTTAAAAACCAAAAAGACAAAAAAATAAATTAAAAAGAAACATTGTTCAGTAAATTATGCTTACTAACAAAGAGGTCGGTCGGTATATCAGTTTCAGTCCCCCCTCCCCGTTGACCTTTGACCGAAACTATTAGTAACAGTCAATTGCGGTTAACTGTTTAATTCTTTTTCTTAATCATAATGAGTTCGAAAATATAATAATTTGTCATGTAGTATATGTCATTTAGCATTTTTTTCTTTAATTATGTTCGATTAAGATAAATAAATTTATTAATTAAGTAATCCTTTGGATTAAGGGACAGTTGGAATGGTAGTTTTTAGTTAAGATTGGGTTTGGGAGAAAAAAGGGGGTTGGAAAGATTATGGTTATGGGGAGTGTCACGTGGTTCTCTGTTGCTTGAATGATAGGGGGAAAAAGGGACGGTTGTGATTTTCGAGAGAGCTGGGATCGATAGGGAGGATATTGAGTTTGATGATAAGGGGATGATGGGAATTGTGTTTTGATATTGTCACTAATGATTGTGGTAACATTTAGGGAATTAAGGGGTTGAGAAAGAATCACCAAAGGAGAATCAGAATCTACATGGTTGATCCCCAATCTATATGGTAAGACTCTAAGGGAAATTATATAATTACATTTGTATTCATTTTATGCATACATATATGTAATGATGGGTCTAAAGTTTTATATGAAGAATGATTAAAAGGTAATCATATAATATTATAGATTTATATATATAATAATTACAAATTAAAAACTTTTTATTACCGTCTTTGATCCGTTTGGAAGTTACATGTCAATTGACGTGTATATTAATTATTTACATATATATATATATATATATATATATATATATAAAGTTTAAAGAAGAAAAAGGATTTAAACCTTTGGCTTTATTCCTCTTAATTAAGGGCATAGATGGCTTAGACATGATCAATTGAATCTGTTTCTTAATACTTGATACCATGCTTTGTTTATGACATTTTTCTTTCACTTAATGTAATATATATATATATATATATATATATATATTATAACTAGAAAAATACCCATGTTCCTACTTCCGATCAATAATTGGTAAGATAAACCCTATTTTGACTGATTGGGTATCAATGAATTTGTCTCCTTTGACTAAAAAAGTTCATAGCATTTAATAAGTACACTGGCATATTTCAGCGAAAAACAATAGATATAAAAATAGTACTCCTAGTAGAAATTAAGATATGAGAAAGAATAAATGTCAATCTTAATTTCTGGGATAATTAAAACCGGATGCTTTGGGCAATTGTGAAAAGGGGTGTCATTTCCAAGACCAGTAATCATTTCTTTCTTTCAGCTAGGTAATGCACGACATGCATTTCCTCAAACATGGCTGATTAGGACAGCACTTTGCAATGAGGTTACATGGTCTGAAAGCAAGCCCATGAAAATGGGAAGACCATAGTAATGTATAGTATAGTGAAGACAAATTCCAAGAGTTTGGTTCTATCCTGCCACCATCCCTGTTTACCTATTCCGGTCTCATGATCTGCTGCTTACACCTGTTAAATTGTTTGCTCTTTGTGTACCTTGGCATCCACCTGCCACACGCAATTTCTGCCTAATTTGAAACCAGTGCTCATCCAATAGATGTAGCACCAACAACCCCACCATCACCATCACCCTCACCCTCACCCTCACCCTCACCCTGTTTGCCTCTTTCAAATCAGCCGCTACATATGGTCAGGTTTTTGGTGGAATAACATTACATTGCTTTCACATCCTTTTTCAGCATCAATTGATCGGGAGCAAAGCGATACCTACGAGAAACGAAGACATTAAGTAATGATTTGAACATTTGCATCAATGATAAGTGCATGATTTCTCGATCAAAAGAATTACCGAAGCTGAACAAAGTCATACATGAATCCTGGTATTTTACAAATAGTTTGTTTAATCAAGTCATTACGGATTAGAGCAAACTGTTCTTGAAAACAATGACAGAACACAACACAACACACATATCTTGCTAAGACAATTGTTGGAATCTCTATCACTACCACCACGTAACAAGCATAACTGGTATTTTATTCTCAAATCCCTGACCCTTTCCCAACCTTGAGCCTCTCACCTAATAGGACAAACATGACCAAATTTAAAACTACAAATGATAAGAGAAAAAAAAAGAAAAGAAAGAGGGACTGTCTCAAAGCTTTCTAACTATCTGTCTTGCGGTGCAGTTGCAGATTAAGAAGGAATCATGGCCATTGTTGGTAAACAAAACAAAAATCAAATTAAGAAGCCATAAAATGAGGGGATGAAGGGGAAGCAAATGCGGGAAAGTGAGAGGAGAGGGACAAGAGCCCGGCATGCACACCCTAAGACACGCGAGTGTGGGGTGATGGTGCACCAAACATGTATGTATACATATAAATATAAGTATTAATTATGGAGGTAGAGAGGTCAGAGGCAAAGGCAAGGCAGCATGGTTTTGCCTAACCATGTGGTGGCATTCATATCCCACCAAAAAGGCTGTGTTTAAAACTTTGGCGGCTGATTTTCGTGCACATGGTCTCGATTTGTTTTGAGCTTTCGGGATAAGGGAACATCATGTGTTGCCCTATAATTTGCCTTCGTTGTTTTCATATCGTTTTGCTTAACTATCTATATGGGTAAATTGACATTATTATGATATTATAATATCAATTATATTGGAGCATTTGTTCAAATTTTGAAATATTTCAGTGAAAAATTATAAAAAATCCATCAATAACGAATAGTATTACTAACGAAACCAATAAAGTTTTATTAAGTTTCATTTTTTATACATAAATTCAATCTACGAAAAGATTAATTGATATATTTAAATTCAACTCGATTCAATTCAATTATACGTTTATATATTTTTTTCTTAAAAATTTGTATTATAAGTACATGTTGTATGATTTTTGTATAAATGCAATAATTGAAGAAAAGTGCTAGAGTTATTTGAGTTTGACATTGAACTACTAGCTAAGTTGGTGAAATAAAGTTGGAATAAATAAAATTAGCATAAATTCATTTTTCATCTAATGGTTTTTGTTTTTAAGAATTGATAATTAAACTACAAACCTCTTCTCTATTTTAGACTTTCTCAAATATATACACCTAAGACAAATAAATCAGTATGAATAAAATCCTAAAAGTTAAACCTTTTGTAGTACTATATTTTTTTTTTCTGAAAGGTTTTGTAGTACTATATTCTCAATGCAGACGAGGTCCTCTCCATTACTTTTTTTATTTAGTATATTTTAAATACATTTATTATTATTATTATTATTATTATATACAAGACTCAATTATAAATCATAGATGTCAAGCATATAAATAATAATAAAAAAGATATTAAAAAAATGGAAAAAAAGAGCCAACTAGGTAATGATCTAGATAAAAAGCTAAGAAGTTCTTTTAGTTTATGATTTTGTCAAAGACCATATTTTAAGTTCAACTGCAAGATAATAATAAATTAATATAGTTAAAACCCAATAATTGTTCAGTTAAGGAATGAATGATAATGATGATTATGATCCTATCAACAATGCATCTTCTTTTCTATTTAAAAAAAGAAAAAAAAAGAAACTACTCAACAATTTTGTCCACATGTTTTCATTATCTTTATTGTGTCGATTAATTACAAAGTTTAAAATTAATAAATTAAAAAACAGCGTGTTATATAAAATTATCTTGTCGATCTAAAAACAAAGTTATAAGTATAAATTATAAAAGATTATCTTGTGATATTAGGTACAATAATTTTGTCTTTTGAAGTTACAAAGTGATTAATTTATTATTTATGTTAATTTAATGAAATAATGAATATTCTAATATTTTATTCTTCACAATGTAAAGAAAATTATGATGAAAAGAGATATAGAAGAGTTAAATGTCAAATTTTAAATTTTAGAGGGCAAATTTATCGCAAGTTAAACCTTGAGATATTTGTTTATTATTTACTCATGATATAATATTTAAAAAATCTTTAAATTATTTAAAAAGATTTAAATAAATTTTTATATTTTTATTACATTTAATCGAGTCTTTATACTTTTAATTTGAGTTAAATAAATTTTTATAATTTTGTTTTGAGTCAAATAAATATTTATAACTAATAATTGATTTAATCAAAATGTTATTTATCATTTTATATCGCGTGACGTTAACACGACCAGTTTATAGACCTATTTGAGCATTATGCCTTTACTTAAGCTATAATTAAGCTAAGGGGCATGAGTTAATGAACACATTTTTATGCGGAGGTACATGTCATAAACTAATTTTTTTAAAGCATAATATTCAAAAAAACCCAAAACTATTTGAAAAAAAAATTTAAATAAGCCGTTATACTTTTATTATATTTAATTAAATTTTTATATTTTTATTTTAAGTCAAATAAATCATTATATTTTCATTTTGAATCAAATAAATATTTATAATTAATGATTAACTTAATTAAAATATTATTTTTTATTTTATATTGCGTAGTGCTGATATGATATGTTAACATATTATGTTTGATGATAATATGAAATGTTGACATGTCATAAATAATAATGACGTAATATGTTAATTTGACATGATGACATGATAATATGATTATGTGGTATTTTTCACTTTACACATCAATGATATGCCAATGTTATGTAGATAGAAAATGATAAGTGATATTTTAATTAATAATAATTAAATAATTATTAGTTATAAAAATTTATTTGATTCAAAATAAAAAGTATACGGATTTGATTAAATGTAATAAAAAAATAAAAATTTATTTAAATTTTTTTAACACTTTAGGGATTTATTTGAATATTATATATTTTTTTAATTTGTACATAATAAAAATAAAATAATTAGGTAACAATTTAACGTAATAATAGTTTATCAAATTAAAAAAAAAAAGGATTTGGTGGATAGATTTTTTGGCCCTAAATCCAAGGTGGGGGGTGGGGGCTAGGGGGAGCTTAAGACAGCCTAATAACCTAAACCAACCAATCCTAACAAGACAGCTAATTAACACAACCGTGGTTCCCTCCACAAACCTTGGAAGATCAGCGCCCGTCAATTAAACACGTGGGTTAATTCTATCATTAACTCCGTCTTAAACAAGTGCACCTTAGCACCGTCCCTACCTTCTCGTCTCTAAAGTACGCGGCGGTGACTCTTTGCTAAATTACGCCTTCCTCTGTTTTCTCTCTCCCCATATTAGAGAAATTTCTTTACCAAGTACAAATTTAGAGAGGAAAAATAAAAACAATAAACAAAGAAGAAAAGAAAAAGAGAGAGAGAGAGAGAGAGAGTGTCAAGGGGGGGTACTTTCAGAAGTTGCAGGTTTTTGGAGTATCGTGTCGGGGTGTGTCTGATTCTGATTCAAGAAGAAATAATATTTTTATTTGTATTAAAGAAAGTTTGTAATTTTTCGGGATATTTCAATTATTTGGTTACCTTAATAAGAGTGGGGGGATTCAGGGGAGTCTAAGATTCTTTTTTTGGTGTATAAATAGAGTTCTGCATTTGTTCTTCTTTACTATCATTCATTCTATTGCAAATTAGAAGGAAAGAAAAGCCTTCTTTGTTAGGAGAGAATCAGAGAAAGAGAGCAACTTTTGATTACCCCAGATCACAAATTTCTCAGAAAAAGCAATAATGGGTAGGCGCTTTTTTGCTTCTATCTTCTCCGTTTTTCTGTTTTTGAGAGTGTGGGTTCTGTTAGTTATGTTTTGTTTTTGTGTCACTGGAAATTTTCAAAGTTTTTAGAGCCAGAATCTTATGCTGCGGTATCTGTGCTTGATTTCCGAGTACTGGTTTTTCTTTGTCAAGGTTTTCAATGGCTTTGATTTGGTGGGAATGGTTTTTTTTTTGTCCCTTCTTCTTCTTTACAAGAGGTAAATGTGTAGTGCTCAAGAGTTTTTAGCCCCACTGACTAAATTCACATGGAAACAGAGAACTATCTTTTTTTGGGGCGGTGATGGGGTTTCGCCGTTTCAGCTATCTCTGTTTAATGACTTTTTCAAGTCTTTGATTGGCGTTTTTATGGCTTGGTGTAGTCAATATTCTGTTTCTTTTGAGCTCTTCTTAATTGCCCTATTTTCGTATCTCTCCTGAATATTTTCACACCCTCCGTTCTGTCTCTCTCATCTTACCCTCTTTCTCTTCATACATGTTTTCAAGACTTCCTTTTTTGGGCCTTTCACCAAAAAACAAGTCCTTTTAAGGTTTTGCATATTCTTTTCCTTTTTTTTTTTGGTTTCTGATTGGGTGCTGTTATTTTGAGTACTATCCTTGGTTTCTGTCATTGGTTGATTCTTTTTTTCCTTCTTCTTTTCTTTTTAGAGATGAACATGAGCTTTTCCCATGACATGGATGATGAATATGAGAAATTCATTAGAAGAATGAATCCACCCAGGTAAGCAAAAAAAATATTCTTTATTGTACTTCCAATAGAGTAAATAGAAACCTGAAGTAGTAATATTTACTTACCATCCTTGTTAGGGTTGTGATTGATAATGAAGCGTGCAAGAATGCAACTGTGATACGGGTATGACCTTCTGATTTTCTTTCTTTTCTTTTTGCACTCTTTGACCATCTCTCCTTTTTTATGGTTTCTTTAGGGTACTTATTCCATTTTGTGATGCAGGTTGACAGTGCAAACAAACATGGAATCCTTCTTGAAGTTGTACAAATCCTTACCGATCTTAACCTTATCATTAATAAAGCCTACATATCCTCTGATGGCAATTGGTTCATGGACGGTAAGATATTTCATCTCATTTTTCTTTTAAAAGTAGTACTACTGCATATATATATATATTTATATATTTATATATATATATTTTAACTATGGAGTTGTCTACCAAGTATTCAGTTGATTCTCATTTTTTTTTTTGGTAACCAGTTTTTAATGTTACCGATCAAGACGGAAATAAAATTGTAGATGAAGGGATTCTTGATTATATTATGAAGGTAAGCAGTAAAAATCATATAATTGAATTTTCTTTTCTTTTCCCCTCATTTTCCTGCACTTTTTGGTAAATCCCAATCTGATTATTTGATTTCATCCTCAGTCTCTAGGGCCAGAATCTTGCTTCACATCTTCAATGAGATCCATTGGGGTAAAGCAATCAATGGACCACACTGCAATTGAGTTAACAGGAAGTGACAGACCAGGATTGCTATCTGAAGTGAGTGCTGTCCTTAGGCATCTTAAATGCAATGTAGTGAATGCTGAAGTGTGGACACATAACACCCGTGCTGCAGCTGTGATGCAAGTGACTGATGAGGAAAAAGGGACTGCAATCACTGACCCAGAAAGGCTATCTAGGATAAAGGCACTTCTTTGCAATGTACTTAAGGGAAGCAACAAATCCAGTTTAGCCAAGACTGTAGTTTCTCATTCAGTCACACATACTGAGAGAAGGCTTCACCAGATGATGTTTGCTGATAGGGATTATGAACGAACTGGTGATGATGTTTTGGATGACAAGCAAAGGCCAAATGTGGATGTTGTTAATTGGTATGATAAGGACTATTCAGTGGTTACTATTAGGTGTAAAGATAGACCAAAACTTCTCTTCGATACAGTTTGCACCTTGACAGATATGGACTATGTAGTGTTTCACGCAAATATTGATACTGAGGGGCCAGAGTCTTATCAGGTAATGCCTTTTCTTCTTTTTGGGCCTAGCTGCTTCTCATGAGTTCGGGATTGAAAGTTGGTTCTGTTTATATTGATTTTATTTTGTTCTAATTACCTTGCTTATTACATCTTGTGTTTGTAGGAATATTACATTCGGCATATAGATGGATCCCCTGTGAAATCAGATGCAGAAAGACAAAGAGTAACTCAATGTCTTGAAGCAGCAATTGAGAGAAGGGTATCTGAGGTGAGTGCAATGTCTTTTGCATCAGAATTTGGGAGTATGCTCTTGATTTTTGTTTCAGAAAATCACATTATTTTACCTAAATGATGCATTTCCATGACATCAAAGTATCAAGATTTTCTCCATACCGTCTATTTTCCATGTGTTTGTTTTATCCTAGAACTTGTGAATAAATTAATCTCATAGTCTGGAATTTGTTTGCAGTCACTGGGCCTTCTTTCTGGTTAAATTATCTTATGCTACTAGAATAGATTTGTGATGAATTTGACACAAAGTGTATGATAAACATGAATTCATAAACATTGTGATAGGACTGTAAGTTGTCATAATCAAAACATTGTTGCAGAACCACTAGTCCAAGATATCTAGTTGCTCCGTTCTTGACTCTTTTGTCAAATTATGGTATCTCATAACTAGCTGTCTCCCTTCTGTCAGAAATTTACTTTCTTGCTGTTCTATTATTGCTTGAAGGGACACCTTTTATTGATATGGCTTATCAACATGTGTTCTAGGGTTTGAAGCTAGAGCTCTGCACAACAGACAGAGTTGGATTGCTATCTGATGTTACTCGCATCTTCCGGGAGAACAGCCTCACTGTCACCCGAGCAGAAGTGACAACAAAAGCAGGCAAAGCTGTCAACACATTCTATGTTCGTGATACATCAGGGTATCCTGTTGATGCTAAGACCATAGATTCTATCCGGCAAGTGATTGGGCAGACAATACTAAAAGTTAAAGGCAGCCCTGAAGACTCAAAATCAGTTTCTCAGGAATCTCCAACTAGGTTCCTTTTTGGTGGTCTCTTCAAGTCAAGATCTTTTGTCAATTTCAGCTTGGTTAGATCTTATTCTTAAGGAACATATTTAAGCTCGCTCCACTTGTAAATTAAAACCCATTTTAGCATAGTGTCCAATGTAGCAGTTGCAGGATTAAGACTCTAGGAATCATTTCTCAGTTGTGGTAAAGGAAAGCCATAGATAGAAATCGAAGGGCCTGTAAATTTCCCACCTCAACCCTCTAGCCTTTCTTTCTTTACCGTGTATCCAATCTAAAGTTGGATCCACAAAAGCAGAAAATGAAACAATGACTTCTAACTTCTAACTTTTGTACATAAAGCTGTCTCTTTTACATTGAACAGTCTTTTCATCGGTTTAGCTCTGTTGATCTTCAAATTTTTTTGGGTATTAACGACAAATTGAGGTTACGTTTTGACTGTAATTTTGGACCCATGTTCATAGATTTTGACCTTTTGCTTCTTTGCTATGAAGACTATCAAACATATAATATTAAGTGTTTGAAGGAAAATGAGGCCGTTGAAACTTTCCACTGAATTTTTAATTTGTGGGTGACTGCCAACCTTGACTGACCATCCCACCAAATCAGCCATTAAACACGCAAATAAGGATGGCGGCTTTGGTGTTTGGTAATCATTTCTTGAATTTCCAATATTTTTCTACCAATATTTTGATTGCGAATCTTTAAAATCGCTCTGAGATCAAGACATGCGGCTTTAGAGATTGCGTTTTAGCTTGTGGAAACCCCGCCGCAGTCTCACCTGCCTTTTCCTCCTATGGCCTAGCTCTTCAGGAATCGTTTTCTGCTTTCTAGTTGTTAACAATTTGATTGATTCTGCTTTGGTCCACTAGAATGCTTAGCAGCCAGCCAAATTGGAATTAGACCACTCCTTCCTTTTGTCTTTGTCCAAAATTGAGTCCTGCTTGGAGTCTCAAAACCTGTGTGAATAGCCAAAATCATTGGTTCTTTTTCTATCCATGGAATGGTCTATCCTGAATCCTTCTTGTCCAATCGGAAGATATTTTGATCCTTCTTTTTGACCAAATGCTGAGGAAGATGTGGGTATTGAATGCTTTGTAAAGCAAGCAAACATCCCCAAGACCCCAACCTAAAGTGTGTAAAGAAAGAAAGTGAAATGGAGAAAATGAGGTCTTCTTTTCTGAATTGTGTTTGTCCACACTCACAATACTCTTCTCCACCTACATGATTGGCAGTTCCATTATTTGGCCTGGCGTGCGACACCGGTGCAGGGTGCTGCCACATGGCTCCTCGGATCCTATCCGGATGGATGTGTGCCAACTGAAAGAGGAGGTCAACATGGGTAAATGAAATCCCACTAAGAAAGCAGATAATTGGCATAAAACAAAACCAAATATGTGGCTGTCTTTCCTGTCCAGCGATGTTTGCATCATGCAAAAGATATTGCGAAAATTTGGCATGATTGCCTTCTGAATTTTCTTGCAGTTCAACATCATCGTGGTTGTACTGTTACACGCAATTTGATGGCAGTACCAATGAGTAAGGATGATTTGGTTCCTAATCTGCTATGGTTCTTGCAGGAGTATGTTACCAGATATATTGTCATTGGATGTACTTTAATTTCTTAAAATAACATAACCTTGGTTCTTCTATTGTAACAGTTGAGAGAGTAGGTACCCACTCCTGCTGCTGCTAAAACATGAAACCATGCCTGCCCTTCCACCTTGAAATAATCAAAAGGTTTCAATAATAAATCCTGTACATGTTCTACTAACTAGGAGGAAGATGTGGTTTACTTGCTAAGTATCTAACAAGTTATCAGCATTCATGTACCTTGGAAGAAAAAAAATCAAAGGCAAAGATGGACAAACGTGCTTACAACTGATGCACCATCACTACTTCATGCCATTGCTCAGACTAGTCAACATTCACATTATGCTGACATGTTGAGTGATGGAAGGAGTTTGTCTATCAAAATTAGGGCAGCAGCTAAGTTGGCATGAGAATTACAGTAAAACCATGACAGTGTAGTTCAAGAATAAACTATCATCATCTTTTCTTGAGAATTGGTATCAATAAATTCTGCTATCTGGACAAGCATTGGATAATCCAAAAACCGGAAAAGCCTAAGGAGGGTTAAAGAAAGAATGAAACCTTGGTTTGAAGTTACTGGACTAAAGGGGAAAAGGCCAAAAAAAAGCACTGGGAAATTACTAATTGAATTAAACTATTGAAGTGTCATGTGCTTCTGAGGATCTTGTCACTGAAAACTTCAGGTCCTTTAAATGTGTGCATTGATTCCTCCCTCACATGGCAGATATGCAATGCTAGTTCTTAAGCAATATAGCAACTGGGCAACCCCATCTCTCCACATGTATGACTGACTTACTACAGGGTAAGCATATCTAACAATTTATTTATTGCAGATTTAAATTATACAGTTAATTGTTGAGAGCCTGCACGTTGCACCTCATACCACGCATACAGCCTATACTGGCATGGTGCATGTTACTCGAATTCGGAGTGAGTGTTAGACATGGATATGTGTCATGTATAGGACGTTACAGTTTTATATTTGAAGGGTTGGACCTCCATACTTATGGCCTTCGGTTTATGTGTCGGATACGCGTATTTCAAGGAAAATCAAGAGTCGGGACAAGGTCGGTTGTGGTTAGGATATACCTAGTGTATTCTGAGGCAAGCAGCATCTGTTAGAAACTTAGAATTGTTCTTTGTCTCTCTTATCTATAAAATATAGTAATTTTTTATCTCTTTCTTAAATGCTTTAAGATCTCTATCTCAATGTCAATTACAGCTTAGTGAGTACATAAGGGACTGCAATAGACATGAGAAAGAAGCTAATCATGGAGGATTCTGGCGCTGAGTTCCCTGGCTTCAAAATTTGTGTTCACAAGGATGAGCTGGTATTTAGAAGGCCTCTTAGCAGGCTGCAAAGGCGAGCCCCTCGTCCTCTGCAGGTTAAGCCCAATGCTTCTTCTCTTGAAAGCAAGGCTGTAGCATCACAAGCAATGGATTGCAGTCTAAATCCATCATCATCATCAGCAGCAGCAGCAGCAGCAGCAACATCTGCATCTTCATTTAATTCATTCTATCAAAGTAAAGACCCCATTCCTCTACTATCTCCTCTCGTTTTGCCTTGTTTGCTCGAATCATCTTACCTTCATCAAGAAGGAAATACGGCAAAATGAATTACTCTGAAATGTACAAGCTCTTTGTTAAACGGCATGTGATCCCATCTTAGTTTTCCTGCACGTTTCACATAAGATATGTATACTATTTCCTGATGTTCTTCTTCTTCTTCTGTTCCTTGCTCTCCACTTTGTTAAAAAAAAAAAAAGGCAATTGACTACTGTTATTGCTACTGTTCTATAGAGTTTCAATTGATCTCTTTAACAGGTTATGAATAATTAGATGGGAAGAACAATCCAACAGATCATACATTGATTTTCATCAACCGACATGGAAACTCTTCCATGTTTTACAACAAAGAGAACCGATTGATTAAAGCAAAGAACATGTCCAGATAACCATCCCGATGTTAAGACTCCGGCCAGGTTCATGATCCCCCCTCGCCCTCCCCCCCTCCCTATGAGTTCTAATTCAATGCAAGGTGGAGAGTTGGCCATAAATGGATTCACAGAACAAAATTGAGCTTTTTTGCATCAATAGGGCCAATTCAACTGATTCATGTTCATCACTTCCTCAGCACTCAATTAGCCACGTAAGTATTGAATATAAAAAATTTATATTTTATATAATTGGGGTTAGATATTTTTAAATATCTGATTAAAAAATACTTATTATTACATCTAACATGTATAATGAATTTGTTTAAAAAATTAAAATCAATTGACAAATTTAAAATTTTATTTTAAATTGACATCTCAAGTATAAATTTTAGAAAAAAACGATATTTATAAATTGATAAGAATTTCATGTCCTTTTTATTTAAATTTTACGAGTTTAAGACAGAAATTTTAATTTTGATATATTTTAAATAAATTTTTTAAAAATATTTATATAAAAATAATATTTCATAATTTTAATATGCAAAATTTAAGCTAAAATTCTAGGTTGGGAGTTGAAAATGAGGCAAAAAAAAGGGACGCCATGAAATTGCCTGTCACCCCGCTAGCGTTACCTTCCAAGAAAATTCACGCCACACGTTTCAACATCCGATTGGTAGGACAGCTTTTTTCTTTTCAATTTACTTCCGAGTATACCCCTCGTACCTACCACAAATCACACCAATTCGGAAACCAATCATCACCCGCTGATTCCTCATCTCATTCGTCCGTGACGGTCCTTATGTCACAGAATCTAAAACCGTAACGTACACCGCCGTAGTCCTTATTCTTCGTGCGTATCAAACAAGACCCTCTTACTCCCGTAGTGATTTTAATTTTGTTATTTATTTTTCCTTTTTTGATATAATTTTTCCTCGAAATTTCCCGTTTTAGCTTATAGTTTTGGCACTAAATTCAAAAACCCTAAGGTCCCAATTCTGCCAATGCTCTCACTTTTCATCGCCCGCAATCAATCCCTCGCCTTTTCCCTTTAAATCCGTCGCCCTCGTTGTTTGTTTTCTTCCCGGTTACTTTGATCAAGGTAAGTTGGTTTCGTTGCATTCTAATTTGATCTTGGTTATATTTTAGGATTTTTTTTCAATTTTTCGTTTCTCGGTTTTTTCAGTCGCTGACTGGAATTAGGGTTTATAATTTGGTAATTTTGTGGTTTTAATTTGTGAATTTAGTGAAAAGCTATGTTTCTTAGGTATTTTGATTTTGAGTATTTCTTTAATCTTTTAATCGTGATTTGATTTTCTCAGAATTTCGAGGTTTAATCTTTCTGCCAAGCTCCACTCTTAACAATTAATTAACTGCACGATCATTTTATGTATTAGATTATGCGTTGAAAATCGAGGCCAACTTCATTGATGGTTATATTCAGGACAAGGGTTTAAATCCCCTATTTATTGGACTTGAAAACTGGTGGGCTTTTTTTTTTTTTTTCCTGCTAAAACATATGCTGTGTGACTGGAAAAATTATTGATTGGGTTGCATTGGGTAGTTAGGGAAAGATTATCTTGTAAGACTTTAAATGTAATAGTATCGAACTATATATATTTTGTTGCTGTGAGCTTAACAGAGGGGGAGAGATATGTTCATGAAATCTTGATGTTAGATTATTTTATGGGTTGATATAGATTCCGTCTTGGGTGTTGCAGTTGAAATGTTGTTTTAACTAAGCAATCATGGCTATTTTATATATTTGTGTATGCAGGAAGTAAAAGTAAATGAGAGGGAAAGGAGTGATGAGAGGTCTTTCTCAACCTAAATCTTTTTCCAGGAGGAAAACACTGAAAAGCTTCAACGTGAAAGGTAAACTTGAGAATGTTGTTCTCATTGATGTTGAAGGTGATATATGTGAGAATGTTATTATCATCGATGCTTCTGAGTCTGTTGAAGAAGGTTCTAGTGGATCAGGGGGTGGGAAAAGATTTCCTTCTCCAGGTGTGATTAGCATTGATGATGATGAAACTGATAATATGGATGATCCCAAAATTTGTGCTGAATGTGGTGGTGACCTGGATAGTGATGCGTCCTCAAGTAAAAGTTCTCCTGCGCCTGATTTTATGCATAAATCTGTAGGCCTAGATGACGACGAGTGCCGGGTAATCCAGGAAAAAAAATCTGCATTCAAATTATCAAAGTGCAAGAAAACCTACACTGGGAAGACTCCTTGTGGAAAACGTTTTGGTTTAAGTCCTGAGTCCGAGGATAGCTCATCTGGAAGTGATTGTTCTGATTGTGAACTTATGGAAGGTTCTGTTGGAAAGCTTCGTGAACAATGGGAGAAAGCGTTTCAAAGAAAGAAATGTAATGCTAGAAATGGTCGATCTGGTTTAGAGGATCAGAGTAGTGCTTCTGGATCACATAATAATACTCCTGCAACAGTTCATGAAGAAAATAGAACTGAACAATGTGCTGAAACCCCTGTATCCTCTGGTTCAAGTTATTCAAATATTCAAAAACAGAATACTTCTGCTTTTGAGACTAGTAGTGATAAATACACGGGTGGTACTTCTCCCCATCCTGGGATGGGAAGCCCTTTTGTAAAATTTGATAAGAAAGTTGACCATGAAAGCTTTTCATGGTCGAAATATGGGCCAACTGCTGAAGAATGGTTTTCACATGTTAAGGATGATGTTATATTTGGAAGGGAAACAAATATGAAAGATCCTCCTTTACGGGATGGAGATCAAGATTCTTGTCAGGTACCCCTAAATTCTGACCCACACTCAAGTAACTTGCACCAGAGAAATAGGGGTTCAAATGGAAAAGAGAAGCTTCAATCCAAAGAACCTTCGGCGTCAATTCCTAAATTATCTGAAGAAAAACAGGTTGACAATGCTGTGACCCCTTCTGAAATCAAAGTTGGAACTGTTTTTGATGAACCTTCTTCTGTTAAGACTTCATTTGTTAAGATGCCAGTAGTTGGCAGTGAAATTTATTCTGATAGAGAGAAAGTGTTATCTGGGGACAGTTCTCAGTATGATGAAACTCAAATTAAGCAATCTTGTTCTGAAGCAGAGGAATCGTATGTTGAATCACCATCTGGCAGTAAAAAATGTGATGAAAGGGATACATTACATGTTCAAGGTGTTGATGCTACAGCTTCTGGTGAAAAGGACATAGTTATTGACCGAGAAAAGCTCAAGGAGACTGTTGAATACAAACTAGCAGTGGAAGAAGAATGGGCATCCAGGCAGCGAGAGTTACAAATTCAGGTTTGACACTTAAACTGATTAGTTCTCTTTCTTTGGTTGGAGATTATTCTCTTTTGTTTTAACAATATCACGAGGATTTTAGGGAATAAGTAATTAAAATTATTTAATCAGTTGATACGGGTGAGGTATTCTGCATTCTACAAAAGTATGAATGCTCCAAGTTTAAATGGTGACCTGATCTTTAATTGTCAGAAAGTGTGCTAACCAAATTGTTGCTTCTTCCTCACTCTTTCATCTTCAGGACAGTTTCTTTTGGGGTCTGTTTGTCAACCCCTATAATGTTAACTCAATGTTTAATTTTGTAAACAACATATTATTTTTGTTTTATAATCAACAGATAACTTGTGAAACAAACTTCAATAACAGTCTTACGCTTGGTTATTTTGTGTTAGCTTAAGGTTTGAAGTAAACTTAATAAAACTGGGTTATACAATTAGTTCTGCAAATGGCTTTTATAGATGGAAAAGGAAATCAACTTTATATTTTTTCAGGTCAAATTTAAACTGGATTTTAAAAAATCGGTTTTGAAATTTTTACTTTTTAACATGAAATAATCTTTTATATTGCATGAAATGGAATTCTTTGGTTATATGAAAATTTTTTGTTAGAGTAGGCAATTTGGACTTGCTATTTTTTATAAATGACTTGGTTTTAGAAAACTAACAAGTTTCTGCTCTAAATTCCTATATACTGAATGGCTGCTTGTTAAGTATAAGTTCAGAATGAGTAATTAAGAAAGAAGAAAGAGGGACAGTAGAGAAACAATGAAGGGAGAAAGGGAAAAAGACGTTTTAATATGTAAAGAGAGAAATATGACATGTCAAAAAATTTTAAATAGGATAAGAATGGTAGAATCTTGAAATGCAAAGGCTGGTTCCAGGTAAAAAGATAAAAAACAGTGGGCTGCATAGGCATAAATAGGGAACGTGTTAACTTTAAAATTTTAGCATGATCTTGAATTTGATCTATTTTATGCTAAGTTGGTTTTTTTTTAGGCTTATTAATTATTGTTGGTCCATTTATATGCAGTATTCCTTCCCAATATTTCCTTTATTTATTGGTAAGTAAATAGACTGACTGACTCATTTTTTGGGGAATAAAAAGGGGACAAAAAAACTAATATAGTGTACTATTTTTATTTCCTCTCTTTGATGAAATGAACTTAATTAGACAAAGAACACTTTAAGAGTAATATTAATTGGCCTTTAAAAAAAAAAGAGTAATATTTGTTATATTCTTACAATCATGAAAATTGTTGCTTACAAAAATATATATAAGCTTATATGTTCATATTAGAATAAACTTGTGTAATGATAAAAGAAACAATATTCTTTTAAAAGAAATACAATTGCAAAAATACTTCAGAGTGTATTATGACCCAAAAGAACAAATCATTGCAGACTGTCCCCATTGTACCATAAAATCATTACCCTGTGCACCCTGTCTCGAACTTGTACCTCGTCTTTTTTGGAACATACCATGTTCCTAGTAACTATGTTCATGCTTTGAGGATTTTTATCATTTAAATTGCTCAAATTAATCAATTGGACTTGTTACTTAACATGTTTTGGACTCACTTCTTTCTCAGGCAGAAGAGGCTCAAAGGTTGCGGAAGAGAAGAAAGGCTGAAAGTATGCGTCTACTAGATATGGAGAGACGGCAAAAGCAGCGCCTGGAGGAAATAAGAGAGACACAGAAGAAGGTATAGATATATATTGATATTTTCCCTTATTCTCCTTTTCAAAATTGCTTGTTCTTTTTTTTTTCTTATATTTGAGTAATTATGTCTTCATCTGCTAAATGATGTCTACTTCAGGATGAGGAAAATATGAACTTAAAAGAGCAACTACGAATTGAAGTAAGGAAGGAGCTTAGTCAATTGGAATTATCATGCATTAATATGGCCTCACTGCTGCGTAGCTTGGGAATCCCTGTAGGTGGTGGTTTTTGTCCCTTGTCCCATGAGGTGAGTGAAGCTGAATTCATTTATATGCCATCTCATGAACAAAATTAGTTTTGTTTCTTTTGAGTGAAATCCCCAGAGGGGTTATTAATATATCTTGTTATCCTAGTGCCCAACAGTATCAAATTCGGTGGTCTGCTGTACTTTGTTGCAGCAGTTAATTGTTCAAATAATAATTTTTATTATTGGTTACGGAACTTCTGGATGTTGTTCCTGCATTGTGAAGCCACAAGAATCTCACAACTTATAAATTTTATTTCCATGTTAAAATGCCAAGGTTTTTTCTAACAAAGATCAATGGTCATCTCAGGTGCATGCAGCTTATAAACGAGCTGTGCTAAGATTTCATCCTGACCGAGCATCTAAAACTAATATTCGCGAGCAGGTTGAGGCAGAGGAAAAATTCAAGCTTATTTCTCGCATGAAGGAGAAATTTTTAGCAACCTCATGTCACTGAATGATAATGAAGGTTCAAATTTTGTTACAACAGTGCAATTTTTGTTGTTTCATTGGCATTCTATTGAGCTAGAGCTGCTAAAGAAATTTTTTTGATATTGCATATGTTGGCAATTTTTTGCCAGTTCTGATCGGGTGGGCCCAAAATTGTAAAGCAGTTGTAAATACTTGCAAAGAAATTATTTTTAGAGGTATGGTTATATATCATAGCGAATCTTTGAGAATGGAGTTCATGCTGATTAATCGTGTGCAAACTGATGTCCACATTTATTGGATTTTGAGAGGGCTATGAACTTGAATGAATGACTGCTGTGTTCGGTATATAAACTGAAAGAGGGGACTGTACTCCCCATAAAACTTGCTGGAAATAATTTTGTACTTGCATTGCAGGGGAGATCATTGTGTAAGCCTGTACTGTTTATACCGTTTAGTTTAGTTTTAATATGTTGTAATTTCATATTGTATGCATCTTTTCCTTTAGAAACGATTGATGTTTTTAACCTTTTAAGGCATTGCATAAAGCATGTTTCAGACTATGTTGCCTGGATATTATTTGTTTCAAACCTGTTACAAATTTGTTTTATTAGTTTGATCTTCAGCAAGCCAGAGCCGGTTCCTGGGTTCACCTAGTCCTTGTACTGTGTATAAAGAGAATTTTGAATATAAATCAATGGTATGCCATAATTTAGTATGATTTCTTACCATTTTATTTAACTTTTTCTGGGTAAATTTACAACTAATTTCAGTCTTTACCAATGACGGAGCCAAGACTTATGCTTAATCTGGGCAAGGTTATTTCCCCTTCAGCAAATTTCTCCGGTTTGAAAACATGAACATCCTCACCCCCATGTCTCAGGGTCATGGTGAAGTGCTGGAGTTGAAATGAACAATTCACTGTTTTCATCTTGGAGAATTCTGTTATAGAAAAAAAGATACAAGGACAATCATACTCATCTCTAAGCAACGTCTACAAAAATATCAGAATATAAGAGGAAATAGTACTCAGAGAAGTACCATCTTCATACTTGATTACTAGTACATTTAGTTCCAATACCATCATCTACCACTACATGGATAGAAACAAGGACTTGCTGGGATGACTGACTTGCTGCAGCCTCTATAAGCAACTGATCTACAAGGCATTATTCCATTGACAACTCAAGGCTTCATTCTACAGAGAATGAAGTATTACCTGAATTCCATGTTGTGGCTGAAGCAAAAGAAGGGTATATGGTGAGTGGCTGTAGGTTGGGGAAAGGGAAATGTTGTATCGCTGTAGAATCATCGAAAGAGCAATCTTTGTTTCTGTCATTGCAAAGCTCATACCGACACAAGATCGAGGTCCCAATCCAAAGGGAGCATATGCAGCTGCATTATGTTTGGTGGCATTTGCAGTCCCTTCTGCGAATCTCTCAGGTTTGAAGAGATTGACATCATCTCCCCATAACTGAGGGTCATGGTGAAGTGCCACGATTGGAACAACCAACTGTAAATCAGCTGGCAGGATGAGCTTTCCCAATTGAACTTCATTTTCAACTGTTCTTGCCATGCCACTTACAGGGGGATATAGTCTTAAAGTTTCATTAATGATCATAGTCATCTGTATGCAGCAGAAGAGGAATAAACATATCAAATCTATTCTGATTTTCAAAAATTCAATCTACTAAATGTTCAGTGATGTGTCCAAGCAGAAGGATTAGACTTGCTTACAGTCTTTAGTCTGCCAATGCCTTCAGAATGTGGATTTTGGTTACCAAAGACCTCAATCACCTCTCGTCTTGCTTTCTCCTGCCAATCTGGATTGATTGCCAAAAGCAAGACTGTCCATGCAAGTGCAGAATTAGTAGTTTCCTGTCCAGCAAAGTAAAATGTCTTGCATTCATCTACCAAATCTTGTACTGATAGCCTGTTCTTCTTGTCTGCGTCATGGTAAGCATTTACAAGTAATCCAAGAAAATCAGTGCCAAAGCTGTTGGCTTCTCCATTAACTACTTTCTCTTCTCGTTTCTTAACTACCTCCATCACAGAATTGTGTATTCCTTTTACAAGTTTGTCTGATTCAATTTCATCAGCAGTTTTACAGAAGTTACTGCAAAGGCGAAACAAATTTCCAACAACATATGAAGGCAAAATAAAACAAAAATCCACCTAGCTATACAAGAGTAGTTTAACCATTTGGGCAAAAGCTGCATAATATGACTTCTAGTTAGTCTCCTTTCTCATTAAATCAGAAATAACCTTAAGAGGAACTTACCTAATGACAGGAAACTTAGTTTTAAACAGGTTTCTGTTTGTCAAGACAGACAACTTCAACAACATGTCAAAAATCTTTTTCCCATCTAAGTAACTGCTACCAAAAGCTGTTCTTGATATGACTTCTGAAGTCAACAACCTAAATTCTTCAAACACCTCAATTTCTTTGCCTTCAAATTGTTTCCACCTTTCCAGCATGGTCTCAACACTAGCAATCACTGCTGGTGTCATGCTCTGCCAAAACCATCACCCACACTTATGAGTAACTTACACTTTGCCAGGATTTGGTGCTTCTCTAATGCATTAAATTCACAAAAACATGATCTAAATATGAAGTATCTTACATCAACACATCTATGACAAAAATAATTGTAGTATTGGATCAGAAGTTTACTTTTAAGCTGTCCCCATGGAAAGCATAATTGGCCAACTTCCTTTGCCTTGCCCATTTCTCACCTTCGGATGTCACAAGCCCATCCCCTAGTATCTTAAGAGCGAACTCCTCGTCATTCCACTTCCTTTCTCTACTTGTCCTTTTTGGAAAAGCTTTTTCACTACTTTTCAACACCTCTTTGACAAGCTCAGGCTCTGTGATAAACAGTTGAGCTCTAGTGCCTGCCCAGGAAAGATAGTTTTTCCCTAATCCCACAGAAACAAAAGAACGTTAATCTGTTTCTTAAAAAAAGGGTCTTAAAATTAAATGGGGGAATTTAATCTTACCATATGAGTTGATCCGTGAATAAACTGGAGGATTGACTCTGGGCAAAATATCATGTGATAAATTAGCCATAGGCTTGCTTAATGCGTCCCGTGTCATTCTTTCGGTCTCTTTGTTGTTTCCATGGATGAATTTGTAAGGAGGTCCTTTGATTCCTTGCAAATTCATTGCATACTGTATCCGAAGTGGTGTCCACCAATACTTGTGTAGGATTTTGATCAGAGCCATGACCAGATACAGGCACAGAGAGCCTGTAAGAAGGGCTGATAGATTTGCTGCAATGGAAGTCATTTGTAGAACCTGGCAAGGAAAACAGATTTTCTGATAAGTTCATTCCCGAGATATATCAGATTTATTACATCTAGAAGGCGGTCACTTTTGGCCTCATCTAGAATTATGGTCTAATCAATAGGTATAGTCAAATTCAACCGCATGAGCAATAATTGCAGCCTGTTCAACGTTTCACGTTCACGTGGACATAACTCAACGAATAGGAGCAGTGAAAATTAGTACAATTTGCAATAAAGAAAAGGGAAAAAACAAAAGTCAAAGCACGTTATGTCTGATGCAGAACAGAACTCTGTCCCGACAGAAAAATAGTAGTAACCTAACCCATTGACAAACACAACAAATAAGTAAAGATACAACAAATAAGTAAAGATTGCGCATTGGCTTTCAAGAGTTTTACTTCTCCTAGTTGTCTTGTTGAACCTGAGAAGATCAATGTTCAAACTAAGGTTAATTAGCGTTGGGGCTGGGCTTTCACCTCGAAATCTTCGCCTAGTGCCTTAGACCCAACTTGAAAGTGTCATCGAGTCTAAGTTTTGATTCTAATCAGGTACAATGTCTATATAAGAAGTGTCCAATATATATGTCGAGGCTGAGATGGCGATGGCTTTCATTTCTTGTGAGAAGCTTCTATACCACTAGGTAGAACATGTCATAAATTTACATTAGTTACAATCTAAACTACCTTTGCCAACGTCACATCTTGCAAGTTACAGCTAGGAAGGACAAAGTTATCATAGTGCTGATTCCTTGTATATGTAATTTCTTTATTAAAGTTATTGATCCTTGTTAAAATCAATCTGAGTTATGTTTTTTTGGGTTACTTAACTTGATAAGAGTACAAAATCAAGTATGTCAAAATTCTAGGATTTGCCGAAGGGTAAGAAAACAGAAAGAATGACACAATTGAATGGTGTATATATCGAGGTGTGATAAAAAGAATTCGGATTCAAAAATTTATTTGAAAAAAATTTGAATTATAATTCACTTAAATTCGAATCGGTAAAAAGTTAAAAAATTTAAACTTCAAATGATTTTAATTTCAAAGTTTAATTTAAAGTAGTAATAATTTAAATTTAACATTAAAAATAACAAATTTTATCAATATTTATTTTAATTTAATATATATCCGAATTTAAATTGATCTGAATTCAAAACTATTCAAACTCGTTGTCACCTGAACTCGAAATGACTTGATTTGACACTAGTCGTTTGCCGACTCTAAAAAATATTCGCATACAAATTAGGAGGCAGGCCAGTAGCATACTGTCTTGCTGCTGTGATGTGGTTGCTGATGATTGCTTGGCGGACAAGGGACAGGTGAGGGAATTTCCAAGGCCATATTACTGTTTACTTCTAAAAGATATTCACAAACAAATCCATGCGCAGACAGAGTTGAAACATTTTTGTTTGGCATATTATACTAATGATTGAAATGCTATCAGTATATTGCCTGGAATTACATATTAAATGTAGCTGATTTTGTTCATACTCCCTATTGAGAACGGGTAAGATACCTTATAATTTCGAAGTATCCGAACCCTAATCCTATAAAAAATTAATTACCTTAACTTTATTAAATACCCAAATAATTTTAAAATTATTACCCTAACCCTATTACATTTTTACTATTTTATAATTATTCTAACCCGTTTAAAAATCCGATCAGATTAAAAAAATTATTAAAATCTTCTTATCCAATTACTTAAACCAGTATACATATATAATAATATTTCTCTACGTATTTCATAAAATTAACTACTAATTAAATTAATAAAAATAAAATAATAAAATTTAAATTTAAATAATCAAAAATAAAGATCTTAAATATAAACTTAAATAATTAAAAATAAATATCCATACAACGATATAAACTTATATAATTATACCTAAATATCCAAATAATAACATAAGCTTAAATAACTAAATACAAATATCCAAACAAATAACATAAACTTAAATAACAAAAAATATAATTTTTATAATGTTAACACAAAATAAAAAATAAATATATTTAAATTTAAAGTATATATACTAAAAGTATTATAGTGTATATACAAAATAATAATTATATTCTTTATAAATGACCAAATGTATATTTAAAGTATAGATATTAAAAGACATTACAATTTAATTAATAATCATAATTTTATTAATTATATGAATT
>NC_030851.1:39089073-39152145 GCF_000208745.1 Theobroma cacao
GTATTTTTGGTTTTGATGAAAAAAATCTTATTATAATAAAGAGTTTATTTTTGTAATTATATATTACAAAAATTAATATTTTAAAATTAAAAATTAACCAAAGTTATTAATATTTTACTCATAGTAATATATAAATTATAAATAAAATATTAATATTTTAAAATTTCAATAATTAAATTATGAATAAAATACAATTATTTAAAAATGTTACTATTTAGATTATAATTATTTTAAAAATTTATAAATTATTAATATTTTAAAAATTTATAAATTATTAATATTTAAAAAATAAAATAAATAATAAATAATCGTATATTATAATAAATGGAATTATTGTCTTTTTATCATCTATTCCTTCATTATTTCAAAATTATTTTTACCAACAAAACATTGTAATAAATCATAATAATAATTCCAACATTATTCTATTCCATCAACCAAACTATATAATAACATTTTCATTCTATTCCTATCCTATTCTATTCCCACAAAATATATATTTTGTTCCATTTCATTTTATTCCGTGAACCAAATGTGCCCTTAATATTTAGTAAGCGGAAAAGAATGTCAATGAATACCTATTGGCACTGCCATTCAAAAAACAATACGAATTGGCACTAGCAAAAACTATTATTTTTTAAATGTAATTAATGCATCATTAATTATTCCTAGAAAAAGAATCATCTTAATTTGTGAGTTGCATTAACTAAGAGCTTGTTTGGCTTGACTTTTTTTCTAACTTAAAAGCTATTATGAAGCTCTTATGAAAAATAATAACTTTTAAAATTATTCTAAAATTGTTTGGTAAATTTTTTTATAAGTTTTTTTTTATAAGTTATAATTTTAGTTAAAATTATCATAAAAAATATTTCTTTTTTTTTGAGAGGGTAATATTGTAATTATTTTTAACAAATGAGGATATTTTTAAAACAAAAATAAAAATTTTCTTGTATTTTTAAAAGAAGAGGAGAAAAAGCTCATCCTCGGAGCTTTTTTTTAAGCTCTTTTTTTTTTAAATTTTGTTTTTAAAAAAAAAATTACTTTTTTTAAGAGCTTATCAAAAGATTATGTTTGACTTAACTTTTGCTTTTAAGAAGTAGATAAACTGAAAAAAAGTTAAGCCAAACATACACTAAGGCTATGGCTTTTGTCAGCTCATGAAGGAGTCATAGCTGCATTGGCTGTATCACCTGTGAAAAGGGCTGGTTTCTTCTGCCAGTCATGATCACAAGTTTGTCAAATTGTGGAAGTGATACGATTGCTAGCAGAATTCCCAAGTTTTAATCAGCAACGATTGTTGGTTTGTAGCTGTTCAGGTTGCTCAAAGGTGTCCATTTTGTGGTTTGTCCCAATGTAACTAACCTTGTCTGTTGTATGCATGCTATGCAACCTTGTGTCGTTAATGGTTAACTTGCACATTCTTGCTTAAATTCATCAACATTTTCTACAAAAAAAAAAAATAAAGAATAATAATACTGAATTGTGACACTACACTTTAATTGTATTGAATTTTGTAATCATACTTTTTATTTCCATTAGACTCCATAAATGAAATATTTCAGTATAACATTCTTTAATCTTTATTTTTCATTCGAAAATAACTAAAACAAAACTAGTTAAAATAAAATAACAGTGACAAAATTTAATGCAATTGAAACACAATTGCAAGATTCAAATTTGGTATCTATCTTAAGATTTTTATTCACCATGCCATGAGGTTATTTGGTTCATGATATTCACAAAATGGCTACAGAAATTTAGAAGCTGAGAAGCCTTAGATTGTTTACTAGGAGCAGAGCTAGGATATATCAGGGTTCACCTAGTCCTTGTACTGTAGATAAATAGAATTTTCAATATAAATCAATAGTATGCCATAATTTAGTATGATTTCTATCATTTCATTTAAATTTTTCCGGGTAGATTTATAACTAACGTCAATCTTTACCAATAATGGAGCCAAGGTCTATGCTCAATCTGGGCAAAGTCATTTCTCCTTCTGCAAGTCTCTCTGGTTTGAAAACATGAACATCTTCAACCCCATATCTCAGGGTCATGGTGAAGTGCTGGAGTTGTAATGAACAATTCAGTATTTTCTTCTTGGAGAATTTTGTTACAGAAAAAAAATATGCCTGGACAATCATACTGATCTCTGATCAAGATCTACAACAATATCGGAATATAAGAGGAAATAGTACTCAGAGGAGCACCATCTTCATACTTGATTGCTAAAACATTTTGTTCCAATACCATCATTTACTATTACATGGATAGAAACAAGGACAAATTAATCAACATCACTGACTGGGGTGAGTTACTGGCTGCGGCCTCTGTAAGCAACTGATCTACAAGGCATTATTCCATTGACAACTCTAGGCTTCATTCTACAGAGAATGAAGTATTACCTGAATTCCATGTTGTGGCTGAAGCAAAAGAAGGGTAAATGGTGAGTGGCTGTAGGTTGGGGAAAGGGAAATGTTGTATCGCTGTAGAATCATGGAAAGAGCAATCTTTGTTTCTGTCATTGCAAAGCTCATACCGACACAAGATCGAGGTCCCAATCCAAAGGGAACATATGCAGCTGCATTATGTTTGGTGGCATTGGCGATCCCTTCTGCGAATCTCTCAGGTTTGAAGAGATTGACATCATCTCCCCATAACTGAGGGTCATGGTGAAGTGCCATGATTGGGACACCCAAATGTAAATCAGCTGGCAGGATGAGCTTTCCCAATTGAACTTCATTTTCAACTTTTCTTGCCATGCCACTTACAGGAGGATATAATCTTAAAGTTTCATTAATGATCATAGTCATCTGTATGCAGCAGAAGAGGAATAAACATATCAAATCTATTCTGATTTTCAAAAATTCAATCTACTAAATGTTCAATGATGTGTCCAAGCAAAATGATTAGATTTACTTACAGTCTTTAGTCTGCCAATGCCTTCAGAATGTGGATTTTGGTTACCAAAGACCTTAATCACCTCTCTTCTTGCTTTCTCCTGCCAATCTGGATTGATTGCTAAAAGCAAGACTGTCCATGCAAGTGCAGAATTAGTTGTTTCTTGTCCAGCAAAGTAAAATGTCTTGCATTCATCTACCAAATCTTGTACTGATAGCCTGTTCTTCTTGTCTGCATCATGGTAAGCACTTACAAGTAATCCAAGAAAATCAGTGCCAAAGCTGTTGGCTTCTCCATTCACTACTTTCTCTTCTCGTTTCTTAACTATCTCCATCACAGAATTGTGTATTCCTTTTACAAGTTTGTCTGATTCAATTTCATCAGCAGTTTTACGGAAATTACTGCAAAAGCAAAACAAATTTCCACCAACATATGAAGGCAAAATAAAACAAAAATCCACCTAGCTATACAAGAGTAGTTTAACCATTTGCGCAAAAGCTGCATAATATGACTTCTAGTTAGTCTCCTTTCTCATTAAATCAGAAATAACCTGAAGAGGAACTTACCTAATGACAGGAAACTTAGATTTAAACATGTTTCTGTTTGTCAAGACAGACAACTTCAACAACATGTCAAAAATCTTTTTCCCATCTAAGTAACTGCTACCAAAAGCTGTCCTTGATATGACTTCTGAAGTCAACAACCTAAATTCTTCAAACACCTCAATTTCTTTGCCTTCAAGTTGCTTCCACTTTTCCAGCATCGTCTCTACACTAGCAATCAGTGCTGGTGTCATGCTCTGCCAAAACCATCACCACTCTTATGAGTAACTTATACCTTGCCAGGATTTGGTTCTTCTCTAATGCATAAAATTCACAAAACATGATCTGACTATGAAGTATCTTACATCAACACATCTATGACAAAAATAATTATAGCATTTGATCAGAAGTTTACTTTTAAGCTCTCCCCATGAAAAGCATAATTGGCCAACTTCCTTTGCCTTGCCCATTTCTGACCTTCGGATGTCACAAGCCCATCCCCTAGTATCTTAATAGCGAACTCGTCTTCATTCCTCTTCCTTTCTCTACTTGTCCTTTTTGGAAAAGCTCTTTCACTACTCTTCAACACCTCTTTGACAAGCTCAGGCTCTGTGATAATCAGTTGAGCTTTAGTACCTGCCCAAGAAAGATAGTTTTTCCCTAATTCCACGGAAACAAAAGAAGGTTAAATTGTTTCTTAAAAAAGGGTCTTAAAGCAAAAAAAAAAAAAAAGAAAAAAAAGTTGGGGGGGGGTGGGGTGTGGGGGGAGAGAATTTAATCTTACCATATGAGTTGATCCATGAATAAACTTGAGGATGGACTCTGGGAAATATATCATGTGATAAACTAGTCATAGGCTTGCTTAATGCTTCCTGTTTCATTTTTATGGTCTCTTTGTTGTTTCCATGGATGAATTTGTAAGGAGGTCCTTTGATTCCTTGCAAATTCATTGCATACTGTATCCGAAGTGGTGTCCACCAATACTTGTGTAGGATTTTGATCAGAGCTATGACCAGATACAGGCACAGAGAGCCTGTAAGAAGGGCTGATAGATTTGCTGCCATGGAAGACATTTGCAGAACCTGGCAAGGAAAATAGATTTTCTGATAAAGTTCATTTCCCCGGGATATATCAGATTTATGACATTTCAAGGGCGGTCACTTTGGCCTCATTCAGAATTATGGTCTAAGCTATAGATAGTCAAATTCAACCGCATGACCAATAGTTGCAGCCTGTTCAACGTTTCACATTCACATGGACAAAACTCAACGAATAGGAGCAGTGAAAATTAGAAAAATTTGCAATAAAGAAAAGGGAAAAGAGAACAGTCAAAGCACGTTATGTCTGATGCAGAACAGAACTCTGTCCAGACAGAGAAATAGCCGTAACCCATTGTCAAACACAACAAGTATGTTATTAATATTCATTTTAATTTAATATGTATCCAAATTTAATTTTTTTTTGAAAAGTGATTTTATTAACCTCTATCTCATCACCAGCATGTCGTTTCAAGTGTTTAGCTTAGCATGCAAAAGACTCTCATGGCATAAACGGGCAGTGAAGCCTGTACACTTACGAAAGAATTTTGCTACTCACGCAAAAAGTAGCATCACTTGATCAAGGATCAACCGACCAAAACCAAACTTTAGGGGGGAAGCATTTACGGCCCTTGGCTACCTACACAAAATTATCGAGTACATACAAAGGATAGGAGAAGCAGAAGACCGACATCAGTCGTGAAGCAAAAAAGAGCACCCTAAAACTATCGTAGACTAGAGGAACAGCCTCCCCAATTAGCCAGCACGCCCTTCACACTTGGGCTACAAGCTGACAGGAAAGCAGCCCCTGCAATGCATCGAACACAACCAGCAAAAAAGACACAGGACGAGCACAAACCAACAACATCGAACCATCGACCATGGCGAAGAAGAGTCGAAAACTTGCAGCCCGCACTTGAGCAGAGGAAAGGCCGAGAGCAGCTCCGAGAAGGAGGGATGCCCCAAAAACACTCTGCAGAAAAACGCAAGCCACCTTACAAGAGAAAGCCAACACTCTCCACTATCGGAAGAGCCAAAGAGAAGAGCAGCTCCACAATTTGAGAAGCTCAAATGGAAGAAGAAACCTCATGATAGGAGAAACACCTGGTCCAACCAAAATTAGAAAACTCGACCAACCACGGACAGCAAGGGCAGCATGGAACAACCGTTAAGAACAAACACATGAAAGGGGAGAGCAGAAAGGACAAATCTTTGACTACCAATAGAGCAAAGGCAAGCCAAAGCAAATCAAACAGGATCGAAAAGCCCAAAGCAACAAGGAAATGAAAACTAAAGAGAAAACAAACAAAACCTGAACAGAGGGAAATCTCAGTCAACAACAAAAAGCTTGTTGGGAAATTGCGGAATTGTCTCTAAAGAATTGCCCAAGATCTAACCCAATCAATCGAATAAAGAAAGAAAGAAATCAAGGACACCCACAAGAACACAAGAATTTACGTGGTTCGGTCTTTTAATGACTTACGTTCACAGGCACAACAATAGAGAAATATTCACTAAGAGAAAAATTAAGAGATTACAAGAACAGTCTCAAACTCATAACCCTTATCCCACATATACCTAAATCATTCTCTCTAAATCTAGGTGATAATTATTCTTTAACCCCATAGGGTCCTTTTATAGTATCAAATACAATATCCTTATCCTAATTTAATTAGGAATCTTATCCTAATAGAATAGATAATTGTTATTCTAATCTAACTAGATTTAAAGACTATTTATAAGGTATACTAATTTAATTAGAATTAAACAATCCTAATTAAATCACAATTCAAGACTATCCTAACAAATCTCCACCTTAGGCTTGAATTCACCAAGCTCCACCTTACGAACCAATCTCTGTCGACACCGCCACTGCCCCAATGGGCCTCAAGCACTACGAACACCGATCAAGTCCAAGCAATGCTTGAACTTTATCCCAGAAACTGACTTAGTTAGCATATCTGCCGGATTTTCATCTGTAGCTATTTTCTTTACTACAATCTCACCTTTAGAAATAATCTCTCGAACGAAGTTACACTTGACTTGGATGTGTTTGGTTCTCTCATGAAACATCTGATTTTTAGTCAAATGTATAGCACTTTGACTATCACAAAACACAACTGTTTGTGTTTGTTCAAAACCAAGATCACTAACCAAGCCTTTAAGCCACAAAGCCTCCTTCACTGCCTCGGTCACAGCCATATATTCAGCTTCAGTTGTAGACAAAGCAAAGGTTGATTGAAGAACTGCTTTCCAACTGATTGCAGATCCTGAGAGAGTGAACACATACCCCGTTTGAGATCTTCTACTATCTAGATCACCAGCAAAATCTGATTTGGAGAAGCCAACCACATTACGACTAATGTTTGCACCTCCTTCACACACTAAGCCAACTTCAATAGTAACTTTAGGTGTTTTCACAAGCTCCCATGTTTGATCCCAGTGTAGAGACTCAATCTTCTTAGAAGACTCGACATATATAATTTTCTCATGATAAAAGTAAGGCTCTTCAATCTCTACTTCCACAAATAAAACATAAGAATCAAAATCACCATCAATACAAGTAATGCTTCGTTGAGATACCAATTCTTGTACCTCTTGCAATTCTTTCTGGATTTCACTATCATCTCGCACTGTCACAAGAGCATTGATTTCAAGCTCCACCTGCTTGCCAACTTCTTGGTTTGATGTGTTTGCAATTCTAGACTTTATCCCACAAAGTAATGCAGACTTGTCAAAGGTAACATCCCGACTCACCATAAACTTGGGGAACTTACAATCAGTACACCACAACCAATAACCCTTCACCCCATATGCATAGCCTAGGAATATGCACTCTGTCGCCCTCAACTCAAGTTTACCATCACTCACATGAACATGAACAGGACAACCAAATACTCTCAATATAAAATAATCAGCAGGCTTACCAGACCAAACTTCCTTGGGAGTCTTAAATTCAATTGCAGTTGATGGAGACCGATTTACCAAGTAACAAGCCTTGTTGATAGCTTCTGTCCAAAATACTTTGGTTAGGCCAACATTTGAGAACACGTATTTTGCTCTCTCCAAAAGTGTTTTCTTCATCAATTCTACAATATCGTTTTGATATGGTGTTTTGTCGACAGTGCGATGTCTAACGATTTTCTCATTCTTGTAGAATAGACCAAACTCACATTTGCAAAATTTCAAACCTTTGTTTGTTCGAAAGCTCTCGATCCTTTTCTTAGTCTGCTTCTCGATCAATACCTTCCAATGCAAAAAGGTGGTTAACACTTCACTCATAGCCTTTAGAAGATACGTCCACACCTTTCTTGAAAAATCATCAATAAAGATCCACATGTATAATGATCCACCTTTTGATACCACCGGAGAAGGATCCCACAAATCTAAATAGATGTAGTTTACTGTACCCCTGGTTTGATGAGTTTTAGTGCTAAATTTCACTCTATGTTGCTCACAGAAATCTAGCTTTCCACTCTTTTGACCACACAGCAAACTATGCTTACTTAGTTTTCTAATCCCTCTCTCGCTCATATGACCAAATCTCATATTCCATAAACGTGTTACATCATCTTCAGGATCATTAGATGAGACCACAGAAACAGTTTCAATGACCGTGTTTCCCACTAGACAATAAAGGTCACCGGATAACTTGCCCTTCATGATAGTTAAGGCTCCTTTAGATACATTCAAGACACCATCTTGGCCACTATATTTGTAGCCCTTCTTATCTAACAAACTCAAGGATATTAAATTCTTTTTCATGTCAGGGACATGTTTTACCTCAAGTGTTCTTACCATACCATCAAACATCTTGATTCTAATTGTGCCAATTCCAACAACTGAGAGAGAGAAATCATCTCCTAATTGTACAGTGCCCATATTAACAGATTGATAAGTTGTAAACCAATCACGCCTAGGACATATATGAAAGCAACAAGCCGAATCCAAGATCCATGTATCCATCAGGTTACAATTAGTAATTGCAAGAACATTATCAGTTTCCTCAAAAGTATCAAAGTCATCTCCAACCACGTTTGCAGTATTCTCAGACTTATTAAACTTTTCATCATCCTTGAATTTGATACAGTCTTGACGAAAATGCCCTTTCTGACCACAATTCCAGCAAGTTTTCCCTTTTGCTCTAGATTTACCTTTTCTGTCTAAGCCTTTCTCTTTACCTCTACCTCTATTTACAACCAAACCTTCTGCTTGATTTTCATTCCGAATACCACCAACTTTCTTCTTTAATTCCTTGGAATTTAAAGATGCCCTTACATCCTCGAAAGTGAGAGTGTCTCGGCCGTAAAGCATAGTATCCACGAAATTTTCATACGATGGAGGCAAAGAACATAAAAGAATTAGGGCTAGGTCCTCATCCTCAATTTTAACATCGATATTCTTTAAATCAAGAATAACTCTATTAAATTCATCAATGTGGGTATTAACGGACGTACCTTCACTCATCTTGAGAGTATACAATCGTTGCTTCATATAAAGCCGATTCGTCAGGGACTTGGTCATATAAATACTTTCGAGTTTAAACCACACTGCAGCAGCAGATTCTTCATCCGTGACTTCTCTTAGCACCTCATCAGACAAAGCAAGGAGAATAGCACTATGTGCTTTTTCCATAAGGTCATCTTTCTCACCATCAGATAAATTCGAGGGAAGATGCTCTTTTCCCTTCAGTGCCTTCAACAGTCCTTGTTGCACTAGCAATGCGCGCATCTTAACACGCCACAGGCTGAAATCGTTTCTTCCATTAAACTTTTCAATCTCATACTTGGTCGACGAAGTTGCCATAGCGAGATTCAGATTGATCCAAGACCTTGAAGCTCTGATACCAGTTTGTTGGGAAATTGCGGAATTGTCTCTAAAGAATTGCCCAAGATCTAACCCAATCAATAGAATAAAGAAAGAAAGAAATCAAGCACACCCACAAGAACACAAGAATTTACGTGGTTCGGTCTTTTGATGACCTACGTCCACGGGCACAACAACAGAGAAAAATTCACTAAGAGAAAAATCAGGAGATTACAAGAACAGTCTCAAACTCATAACCCTTATCCCACGTACACCTAAATCACTCTCTCTAAATCTAGGTGATAATTATTCTTTAACCCATAGGGTCCTTTTATAGTATCAAATACAATAACCTTATCCTAATATAATTAAGAATCTTATCCTAATAGAATTAGAAATTGTTATTCTAATCTAACTAGATTTAAAGACTATTTATAAAGTATACTAATTTAATTAGAATTAAACAATCCTAATTAAATCCCAATTCAAGACTATCCTAACAAAGCTTCCAATGAATCCAGGAAGAATAGATTCACTCACAAGGGAACCATCAGCAGAAGAACAAAAGGGACCCATGCGAGGGAGCAATGGTTAAAGATGAGAAGTGAGCCTTTGAATCAGAAAAGCCACTTGACATTTCATCTTTTTCACGTTTTTTCTTTTTTATTTTCTTTTTTGTAAATTTTCCTTCTTTTTTTTTAATTGATATGAATCCAAAACTATTCAAACTCGTTGTCATCTGAACTCGAAATGACTTGATTCTAAGCTACTCGTTTGCCAACTCTATGTATATCTCTTTTTTCTGAATCAGCAGGCAGGGCAGTAGCATACTGTCTTGTTGCTGTGATGTGGTTTCTGATGATTGTCTGGCGGACAAGAGACAATTGAGGACATTTCCAAGGCCATATTACTATCTACTGCTATAAAATATTCACATACAAATCCATGCGCAGGCATAGTTTCAAATCTCTCTGGATAAGCCTTTTGTTTATATATCAGCTAGTTGAACCTCAGTGTTACCGTGCCTGAGCTAATATGTCAGAGTCAAAATGTCACTGAATGATAACAAAGGTTCAAATTTTGTTACAACAGTGCAAGTTTTGTTGTTTCATTGGCATTCTATTGAGCTAGAGCTGCTAAAGAATTTTTTTTTTGATATTGCATATGTTGGCAATTTTTGCCGGTCCTGATCGGGCGGGCTGGTCAAAATTGTAAAGCAGTTGTAAATACTAGCAAAGATATCATTGTTAACAGGTCTGGTTATATATCATAGCGCATCTTTGAGAATGGAGTTCATGCTGATTAATCGTGTGCAAACTGTGATGTCCACATTTATTGGGTTTTGAGAGGCGTATGAACTCGACTAAATGGCCGCTGTGTTCTGTCCATAAACTGAAACAGGGGACTGTACTCCCCATAAAACTTGCTGGAAATAATTTTATAGTTGCATTACAGGGGAGATCACCGTGTAAGCCTGTACTGTTTATACCATTTGGTTTAGTTTTAATATGTTGTAATTTCGTATTGTATGCATCTTTTCCTTTTGAAACGATTGATGTTTTTAACCTTTAAAGGCATCTCATAAAGCGTGATTCAGACTATCTTGCCTGGATATAATTTGTTTCAAACCTGTTACAAATTTGTTTTATTAGCTTGATCTTGAGCAAGCCAGAGCTGGTTCCCGGGTTCACCTAGTCCCTGTGAATTTTGAATATAAATCAGTAGTATGCGTATGATTTCTTATCATTTTATTTAATTTTTTCTAGGTAAATTTATAACTAATTTTAATCTTTACCAATGATGGAGTCAAGACTTATGCTTAATCTAGGTAAAGTTATTTCCCCTTCTGCAAATTTCTCTAGTTTGAAAACATGAACATCTTCACCCCCATATCTCAGGGTCATGGTGAAGTGCCGGAGTTGAAATGAAAAATTCAGTATTTTCTTCTTGGAGAATTTTGTTACAGAAAAAAAGGTACAAGGCAATCATACTCGTCTCTAATCAACATCTACAAAAATATCAGAATAGAAGAGGAAATAGTACTCAGAGGAGTACCCTCTTCATACTTGATTACTAGAACATTTAGTTCCAATACCATCATTTACTACTGCATGGATAGAAACAAGGACTGAGTGGGATGAGTTACTGGCTGCAGCCTCTATAAACAACTGATCTACAAGGCATTATTCCATTGACAACTCTAGGCTTCATTCTACAGAGAATGAAGTATTACCTGAATTCCATGTTGTGGCTGAAGCAAAAGAAGGGTACATGGTGAGTGGCTGTAGGTTGGGGAAAGGGAAATGGTGTATCGCTGTAGGATCATCGAAAGTGCAGTCTTTGCTTCTGTCATTGCAAAGCTCATACCGACGCAAGATCGAGGTCCCAATCCAAAGGGAATAAATGCAGCTGCATTATGCTTGGTGGCATTTGAGATCCCTTCTGAGAATCTCTCAGGTTTGAAGAGATTGGCATCATCTCCCCATAACTGAGGGTCATGGTGAAGTGCCACGATTGGGACAACCACATGCAAATCAGCTGGCAGGATGAGCTTTCCCAATTGAACTTCATTCCCAACTTTTCTTACCATGCTATTTATAGGAGGATATAATCTTAAAGTTTCATTAATGATCATAGTCATCTGTATGCAGCAGAAGAGGAATAAACATATCAAATCTATTCTGATTTTCAAAAATTAAATCTACTAAATGTTAAGTGATGTGTCCAAGCAGAATGATTAGACTTGCTTACAGTCTTTAGTCTGCCAATGCCTTCAGAATGTGGATTTTGGTTACCAAAGACCTCAATCACCTCTCTTCTTGCTTTCTCCTGCCAATCTGGATTGATTGCTAAAAGCAAGACTGCCCATGCAAGTGCAGAATTAGTAGTTTCCTGTCCAGTAAAGTAAAATGTCTTGCATTCATCTACCAAATCTTGTCCTGATAGCCTGTTCTTCTTGTCAGCATCATGGTAAGCACTTAAAAGTAATCCAAGAAAATCAGTGCCAAAGCTGTTGGCTTCTCCATTTAATACTTCCTCTTCTCTTTTCTTAACTATCTCCATCACAGAATTGTGTATTCCTTTTACAAGTTTTTCTGATTCAATTTCATCAGCAGTTTTACAGAAGTTACTGCAAAAGCAAAAAAAAATTACCACCAACATATGAAGGCAAAATAAAACAAAAATCCACCTAGCTATACAAGAGTAGTTTAACCATTTGGGAAAAAGCGGCATAATATGACTTCTAGTTAGTCTCCTTTCTCATTAAATCTGAAATAACCTTAAGAGGAACTTACCTAATGACAGGAAACTTAGCTTTAAACAGGTTTCTGTTTGTCAAGACAGACAACTTTAACAGCATGTCAAAAATCTTTTTCCCATCTAAGTAACTGCTACCAAAAGCTGTTCTTGATATGACTTCTGAAGTCAACAACCTGAAGTCTTCAAACACATCAATTTCTTTGCCTTCAAATTGTTTCCACCTTTCCAGCATGGTCTCAACACTAGCAATCACTGCTGGTGTCATGCTCTGCCAAAACCATCACCCACTCTTATGAGTAACTTATACTTTGCCAGGATTTGGTGCTTCTCTAATGCATAAAATTCACAAAAGATGATATAACTATGAAGTATCTTACACCAACACATCTATAACAAAAATAATTGTAGTATTTGATCAGAAGTTTACTTTTAAGCTGTCCCCATGAAAAGCATAATTGGCCAACTTCCTTTGCCTCGCCCATTTCTCACCTTCGGATGTCACAAGCCCATCCCCTAGTATCATAAGAGCGAATTCGTCTTCATTCCTCTTCCTTTCTCTACTTGTCCTTTTTGGAAAAGCTCTTTCACTACTTTTCAACACCTCTTTGACAAGCTCAGGCTCTGTGATAAACAGTTGAGCTGTAGTACCTCCCCAAGAAAGGTAGTTTTTCCCTACTTCCACAGAAACAAGAGAAGGTTAAATTGTTCTTAGAAAACGGTCTTAAAACTAAAGGGGGGAATTTAATCTTACCATATGAGTTGATCCGTGAATAAACAGGAGGATTGACTCTGGGAAATATATCATGTGATAAACTAGCCATAGGCTTGCTTAATGCTTCCTGTTTCATTTTTACGGTCTCTTTGTTGTTTCCATGGATGAATTTGTAAGGAGGTCCTTTGATTCCTTGCAAATTCATTGCATACTGTATCCGAAGTGGTGTCCACCAATACTTGTGTAGGATTTTGATCAGAGCTATGACCAGATACAGGCACAGAGAGCCTGTAAGAAGGGCTGATAGATTTGCTGCCATGGAAGTCATTTGCAGAACCTGACAAGGAAAATAGATTTTCCGATGAGTTCATTCCCGGAGTATCAGATTTATGACATTTAAAATCGGGTCACTTTTGCATTTAGAATTATGGTCTAATCTATTGATATATTCAAACAATTTATTTAAAGTGTATAACATAGGCAGCCAAACACCCTCAATTTACCATAATTTGGTTAGTTGCCAAACAATTTATGAAAGGGAGAATCCATTTGCAAAATAGGTGTAGGGATTAATTAAATACACAGCTGTCAGAAAAGTATGAGATAAAAATTTCATGCAAAAGTCTAAAAAGGTACTTGCAATAAAGATCTCAAGAGTGATGGGCACCCAACACTTGTGGTCAACCTACAAGTCTTGGGTACTAACCATTAGATCATATGGTGATTGCAAGTGTTAATTTATATTTTTCATCTCGAGGTATATAGTGTTTGGTTCTTATAATGTGTAAGGTAAGTTGAATGATTTGATTAGTTAAATAAAGAATCGATAGTTCAATGTTTGGTCAACCACTCAATTTAGACTAGAACCAATCACACTCATTAAGTGAAGGTTCAAATCTGTGAGACACCTTTATTTATGAACAAAATTCTCAAAGTTGTTGGTATTTGAAACTTTTAAAAATGGTGGGGGATTGTTGGTGTAATTTCAAAATAAAAGGTTCTCACATAACGGATATTTATTTTAGCTCAAAAGTTATGTCAGATAATAAAAGATTATGTTAAGCTTAAAGGTTATGTCACAGAAAGTACCAGTGTAACTATTAGATTGTAAGTAGGTTTTTCATATAAATAGTTATATTTCTTAATAAAGTGATAATTGGAAAACCATCTCTGAATCCAGAAATTATGAGACAATTGAAAAACATCACAGTTAAAAAGTTTATATATGAAAAGTTATTTTTTCATATTGTAGCTCAAAAATTATGTTTTATGGAATGAATGATTATTCTCTCATTAGATGATTTTTGAAACAATACTTTTATCTAAGGATTATGTTTTACAAATTGCAAAGGTATCTTTAAGATAAAAAGGTGTCTTGATGAAAAGGTTGTAACTTCGAAGAAGAGATACTTGCAAGCCTATTTAAAAGACTTACGGCTAACCATTTTGATACACCAAAACAAATAAGACAAGTGTAGAAAAATCAACAGAGATAGAAGTGTTATGTTTTGAAAATAAATATAAACACTTAAGTTTTCATCATTTATCAAAAAAATCTAAATTCTTTATAATCTACTTGCTACAGAAAGTAAGTTTTAAGTTTGAACAACTTTGCAAATCTTTGGGTGTATCTAGCGGTCTATTCTTATAAAAGTGTAAAAATGAAGTTAGACGTTGACTTAATTATACCTCTAAGGTTATTCATATTATTTTCTTTTTGCATAGCGAATGATGAGGGCGAAATAAGGCTTAAAGATAATGTCTATTATGTCTTGAAGTCAATTTTGTGTATTCCTTAAATTTCATCAAAACCTTATTTGCACCAACAAAGATTGCGCATCGGCTTCCAAGAGTTTTTCTTCTCCAAGTTCTCTTGTTGAGCATGAGAAGATCAATGCTCAACTTAAGGCTAATGAAGGTTGGGGCTAGGCTTTCAACTTGAAATCTTAGCTTAGAGCCTTAGACCTAACTTGAAAGTGTCATCGAGTCTAAATTTTGATTCTAATCAGGCTCAATATATCTATAGGAAGTGTCCAGTATATACTTGTCGAGACTGAGAAGACAATGGCTTTCATTTCTTGTGAGAAGCTTCTACATTACTAGGCAGAACATGCCATAAATTTACATTAGTTACAACCTAGATTACCTTTGCCAATGTCACATCTTACAAGTTACAGATAGGGAAGATAAAGATATCATATTGCTGATTCCTTGTATATGTAATTTCTTTATTAAAGTCATTGATCCTTGTTAAAATCAATCTGAGTTATGTTTTCTTGGCTTACTTAACTTGATAAGAGTGCTCAAGTATGTCAAAATTCTAGGATTTGCCAAAGGGTCCGAAAACAGAAAGAATGACACAATTGAATGGTGTATATATGGAGGTGTGATAAAATGAATTTGAATTTCGAAAATTTATTTTAAAAAAATCTGAATTATAATTCAGTTAAATCCGAATTGATAAAAAATTTACAGACTTAAACTTCAAATGATTTTAATTTGAAAGTTCCAACTTAAAGTAGTAATAACCTAAATTTAATATTAAAAATGACAAATTTTATCAATATTCATTTTAATTTAATATGTATATGAATTTAAATTGATTTGAACGTTGTCACCTGAACTCGAAATGACTTGATTGGAAACGACGCGGTTGCCAACTCTAAAAAATATTCACTTACAAATCAGGAGGCAGGCCAGTAGCATACTGTCTTGTTGCTGTGATGTGGTTTCTGATGATTGGCTGGCGGACAAGGGACAGGTGAGGGAATTTCCAAGGCCATATTACTGTCTACTTCTAAAAGATATTCACATACAAATCCATGCGCAGACAGAGTTGAAACTTTTTTGTTTGGAATATTATACTAATGATTGAAATGCTATCAATATATTGCCTGGAATTACGTATTAAATGCAGCTGGTTTTGTCGAGTAAAGGGTTTTAAGGAAAAATACCAAATTTATCATTATAAGATGATTCAATACTGAATTGTGTTAGCTCATGGAATATGACGGAGAATAAGGCTATGGCTTTTGTCAGCTCATGAAGGAGTAATAGCTGCATTGGCTGTATCCCCTGTGAAAAGGGCAGGTTTCTTCTGCCAGTCATGATCACAAGTTTGTCAAATTGTGGAAGTGATACGATTGCTAGCAGAATTCCCAAGTTTTAATCAGCAACAATTGTTGGTTCGTAGCTGTTCAGGTAGCTCAAAGGTGTCCATTTTGTGGTTTGTCCCAATGTAACTACCCTTGTCTGCTGTATGCATGCTATGTAACCTTGTCTCGCTAATGGTTAATTTGGACATTCCTGCTTAAGTTCATTAACATTTTTCACAAAAAAAAAAAAAAAGAAAACTGAATTATGTCACTACACTTTAATTGTATTGTATTTTGTTATCATAATTTTTATTTCCATTAAACTCTGTAAATGAAATATTTTGTCTTTATTTTTATTCAAAAATAACTAAAACAAAAATATTTAAAATAAACGTATACTGACAAAATTTAATGCAATTGAAACACAATTGCAAGATTCAACGTTCAACCATAATATTGTGATAAATTTGGTATTCATCTTAAGATTTTTATTCACCATGCCATGAGGTTATTTGGTTCATGATATTCACAAAATTGCTACAAGAATTTCAAAGCTGAGAAGCCTTAGATTGTTTACTAGGAGCAGAGCAGGGATATATCAGGCTTTAGTACTCAAAGGAAGATAATCTTGTTTCTTTGTTGCCAATACATGAAATCACTAATACTTATATCATCATACATGGCTGCTAAATACAGTTAAATGGGAGAACATAACTGGGAACTGGTTATCATCAGTTTTTATTTGATTATATATTTTACCATTTCGGAGATTAACAGCTGAGTACTTTAAGCATCATTAGGCAGTGAATGAAACAACAACTGAATTCCATGTTGTGGCCTAAGTGTGAGAAGAGCTAAGGGTGCGTGGACATAGGCAGGGGAGAGGGCAATGTTGTAGCGTTGCAGAATCATGAAGATAGCCATCTTTGTTTCTGTGATCGCAAAGCTCATGCCCACGCAAGATCGAGGTCCCATTCCAAAGGGAATAAATGCACCCGCATTGTGTTTGGTAGCCTTGGCAATCCCTTCAGCGAATCTCTCTGGTTTGAAAAGATGAACATCATCTCCCCATAATTCAGGGTCATGGTGAAGTGCCATGTTCGGGATGCTGAACTCTATATTTGTAGGCAGCATGAGCTTTCCCAATTGAACTTCTCTTCCAACTCTCCTTGCGATGCCATTTACAGGAGGATACAATCGTAAAGTTTCATTGATGATCATGGTCATCTGTTTACAGATTAGAAGTAAAAGGTATCAAATTATAAATTCCCTGTTTAATACCCTGAATGCTCAAAACTAGTGCATGCTATTAAAGTGGTTAGAGCTTGAAATTTGCTTACAGTTTTTAGTTTGGCAATCCCTTCAGGATGTGGATCTTGATTACCAAATACCTCAATCACCTCTCTTCTTGCTTTCTCTTGCCAATCTGTATGGATTGCTAAAAGCAGGACTGTCCATGCGAGCAAGGAATTAGTTGTTTCTTGTCCAGCAAAGTAGAATGTTTTACACTCATCTACCAAATCTTCAACGGAGAGCCTGTTTTTCTCGTCCAAGTCATGATAGGCATTTAGAAGTAATCCCAGAAAATCACTGCCAAAGCTCTCAGCTTCTCCAGCCACTACTTTCTCTTCTCTTTGTTTAACAATCTTCATCACAGAATCATGTATTTCTTTTGCAAGTTTCTCCGATTCAATTTCATCAGCATGTTTCCAGACGTAGCTGCAAAAGCAAACCAAAGTCTGCCTTATATATGGAAAAAACTAGGATAGAAAGAAAAAATATCCTCTCAGACCTACAGCTTTATGCATAAAATAGAGCCTTCTGGTTATTAGTCTCCAGAGTAAAGCTTAGAGGAGCTTACCTGATGCCAGGTATCCTGGCTTTATAAAGATTTCTGCTTGCGATTACTGACAACTTCATCAACGTCTCAAAAATCTTCTCGCCCTCCAGGTAACTGCTACCAAAAGCTGTTCTGGATATCACTTCTGAAGTCAATAATCTAAATTCCTGGAACACTTCGATCTCCTTCCCTTCCTGGCCTTTCCACTTCTGTAGCATTGTTTCAACGCTAGCAATTACTGCTGGAGTCATGTTCTGCCAAAACCATCCTCCACTTTGTAAGTATCACTACTGGAAGATCACCAAAATTTTAGTTTGCAAATGTTCCAAGTACAATAAATAATTCAATCACCAAGCCTATGACAGCAAAAACTTATAGTACAGTGGTTTTCATAGGAAGTTTTACTTTCAAGCTCTCCCCATGAAAAGCATAATTGGCCAATTTCCTTTGCCTTGCCCATTTTTCTCTTACGGTCGTAGCAAGCCCGTCCCCCAGTATCTTGCTAAGGAAATATGTAACTTTCCTCTTTGGAAAAGCTTTTTCACTATTTTTCAGCACCTCTTTGATGAGATCTGGTTCTGTAATTACCAGCAGAGCTCGAACTCCATTCCAACTAAGATAAATTTTCCCTAATCAAAGAACACAGAAAAAAAGAGAGTTAAATCTCTTCCTGGAAGCAGAACTTAGAAATCCTAGCGGAAAATGACATCATGTCTCACCATATGTGTTGATGCAGGAGTAAATATGAGGCAGCACTCTGGGAAATATATCATGTGTCAAGGCCATAGGTTTGCTTGATGCTTCCCTTATACTTTCGACAACTGCTTTGTTGTTTCCATGGATAAACTCATACGGAGGTCCTTTAATTCCCTGTGACCTCAGTATATTCTGTATCCGGTGGGGAATCCACCAGTAGTTGTAGAAGGCCTTGAGCAGAGCTCGGAGGAAGTAAAGGAAGAATGAACCTGCGACAAGGATTAAAAGCTTTCCCATGGAGTTCATTTCTTTCTCTTATCCACTACATTTGAGGTGTTGTGGTTCTTTGCTTTTATGCACGTTTAGGGCTGAAGGCATTTTGCTTATATGTAAAAGCCGGCTTTTCATTTGGTGCGATTTAGAATTGGTCAAAAGAACAATCTAGTCCATGTAATCTCTAACTGTATCCAATTTAATCCCGATACTCAAAATTAAAATAATTTAGTCCTTTAATTTTAAAAATTTAGTCCCTCTTTTTAAAAAAATTTAATTTTACCGTTAAAGAGGATGATGTCGATGATAACGTGACACATTTTGATGATATGGAGTTGAAATGATGGCGTGGCATACCATGTGGCATCGACATGATGACGTGACAATATCACATGGCATCGACATGATAACATGACAATGTCACGTGATACTAATATGATGACGTGGTAATGACATGTTGACATGTCAACTTTACGTGGTAGATCAAAAAAATTTTCAAAATAAAAAATTTTACCATGTCATAAAGATTAAATTGAAAAAAAATATATATAGTACAGAGACTAAATTGAACAAAATTAAGATGATGAAGGACTACATTGAAAAAAATATTTGAAAAATATAAATCTTTAAGTAGATTATTGATATACTTATTAATAAGCCAAATATTTTAGCGTAAAAGATTTATGGTGTTAAAAAATATATATAAATATTTTCTTACTTCATTATTTGATTCTAGAATGTATACATTAATTTATTTATTTTTTACAAAAATTAAGTTTGAATTCTTCTTGTGTAAAAAAAAATTTGAAAAAATTTCATACCTAAAGTCAAATTTCGATGAATAACTTGCATTATGTTATTACAAAATAATATAAAATGACTAAATAAAATTTTTTCTTCTATTTATAATAGTATAAAAATTTGAAATTTATTTAACTTAGTTTTTAACGTGAAGTGAACTCAAATTAGCAAAATATGTTGATTTAGTAAAAAAAATGAAGAACGAAGATATGGAGTTAGTGATGATTATAAAAATAATTTCTTATTCTAACTTACTTAATTTGGACATGACAAATCTCTTATTATAACCATAGAATTTGAGCTCCACCTTTTTAATTTTTTATTTATTTTTTATTTCTTTGTTTTGTTTAATATTTCAAGTTATATTTTTTAAGTTGAAATTTCCTAGATTAAAGATTAGGGGTGAGCAAATGGGTGGATTGAGTGGTTTAGTCCACCATATCTAAGGACCAAATGGACCAATCATTTTTAAAAAATCAATCAAAATCGACCAAATATAATGGAAGGTTAAACCGACAAAATATAGAATTGGTTTGGTTGGTTCGGTTTTGAACCAATAGACCAAAATTTTATCACATTTTTTTTTTACAAATTATAATATTAAAACTTATAAACTTCATTCATAATTATATATATATGAAATTAATGATAAAACTTATATGTTATAATATTTTATATCAAAGTTTGTATAAATAATAACAATTATGAACTATATGTTATAAAATCTAAGGTGATAGCTAATAAGCTTATTAAGTGTAATCGTATAAATAAAGTTTATTATAAGTTATAGTAATGCTTATGTATAAATTAAATATATATAATATATTACATTATTATATATATAATTAATGATACAAATTTTATGTTAAAATATTTTATATAATCATATAAATAAAGTATATTATAAGTTATAGTAATACTTATGTATAAATTAAATATATGTATATATAATATATGACTTTATTATATATATGCATATACAAAATTAATGACATAATTTATATGTTATAATGTTTTATATGAAAGTTTGTATAAATAATAACTAATTATAAACAATAGGTTATAAAATCTAAGGTGATAACTAATAAAGTTATTAAATATAATCATACAAATAAAGTTTATTATAAATTATAGTAATGCTTATGTATATGTATATATAATATATCTATACAGTTATCTATATAGTTATATATATATATATATATATATATATATATATATTCATACCACTTTATATTACGACATATTACTAAGGTTTAATAATTATAATATATTAATATGTAGGATATTTACTATTATATATTATAATATTAACATATAACTTATATTATTTAAAATATATAACTTGTAATTTCATATTCATATAAATTTATAAATAAATATATATGACTAATATTAAATTACTATGATTATGATTTGTATACGTACATATAATACTCTAATATATTTTAAATATATTATTAATTAAGTTTACTATCAATTTTTTTAATATATAAAAAATATATATGACTATATATACAAATATATAAAAAATTAATTTGGTTTTTTGTGTGGATTGGTTTAAAAATTTTAAAATCGAGAACCGACCAAATAACCAATTGGACCAAATATTTTGGACCAATTGATTCAATGGACTAATTAGACTGAATTATTTTACTCAAATCGCATTTGGTTTGGATAGGTAATTGGTCTGGATTGGTTTTGCTAACCTTTATTAAAGAATATATTTATTGTTGATAAAGTTCAATATAATTGTAAATATTTGTACCATTTTATTTTATTAATAAATTTTTTGTAGATCCAAATTAATAATTTAAATATAAATTTAGCATAATTTGATTGTGGTATTTGAACTTAAATAAAATTGTTTTATAAGAAATTTTAAATAAATTTAAATAAAAGGTACATTAGGTAAGAGTTGAATAATTTCATAAAAAATGGGTATTTATAAATTGTAAAAGTTGTAACTAAATCAATGTATTTTGTTAATTTGAGTTTAGCTTAAGTTAAAAACTAAGTTAAATAAATTTCAAATTTTTATACTATTATAACTAGAAAAAAAAAGAATTTATTTAGTTATTTTATATTATTTTATTATAATATAATGTAAGTTATTCATCTAAATTTGACTTTAGGTATGAAATTATTTTGAAATTTTTTTTTAGAAGGAGAATTCTAACTTAATTTTTGTAAAAAATATAAATTAATATAAATATTCTATAATCAAATAATCAAGAAAGAAAATATTTATATATACTTTTTAATACCATAAATCTGTTACACTTAAATATTTAGCTTATTAATAAATATATCAATAATCTACTTAGATATTTGTATTGTTTAAATATTTTTTTTCAATTTAGTCCCTCAACATCTTAATTTGTTCAATTTAATACCTATACTATATATTTTTGTTCAATTTAATCCCTATAACGTGGCAAGATTTTTATTTTAAAATTTTTTTTGATCTGTCACGTGGCACAAGCATGCTAACATATCAATGCCATGTCATCATATTAGTGCCACGAGGCATTGCCACATCATTACGTCGGCGCCACGTGGTATTCCACATCATCATCTCAATGCATCAGCACTAAAATGTGCCGAAATGTGCCATATTAGTGCTGATGTCATCTTTTTTAATGACAAAATTAGATACCGTTAGGGAGAGAGATTAAATTAAAGAAATTTTCAAAATTAAAGAACTAAATTGCTTCGATTTTAAGTATAGAAATCAAATTGAACAAAATTGAAAAGTACAAGAATTGAATAGGTCTTTTGACTATTTGAAATTATTGCCTTCAAAAAATACACCCACTTTTTAAGTAAAGGGCTTAACAATTCAACTACAAATATTCATGGCATGCTATACATAATGCCTAATGCCTCACTCTTATGACTCTTATTGAATAATTGTGACGCAATAATAGTAGGTGATGTACTCTCTTATCTCGCAAGTCATGTTATGCCAATCACTAAACTGCAGATTATATTGGATTCAACTTAGCAACAATTTTGGCATTTATATGATCAATGAAATAAATAAAGATTAATTATAATTAACAATTAGGGTTCTTCATCCTATGAACAGGAAAAAAAAGGTGTAATAATCACTTCATATCATGCATTAATATGAACAATAATGAACTCAACTTGATAAAATTTGGTTTTAATAGATGTTAAGCTTTGATTTAGAGTTCACTGGGTAATAGGTGGTATATACATTAGGACTTTCTGTTTTTTTTTCTTTTTTTTGGGGGGGGACACCTTGTATTAATTCATTCAAATTTTTTTTGAAAGGTATTAAGTCATTCAATTTTAACTACTCATTGTAAGAATTCAAAAGGGATAAGGACCTCCAAGTGGGGCTTTTTACTTTAGTCAAAGACTGCTGCAAAACGTGATAAGAATTTTACATGTTCAAGACTATTTTCCATAGGTTTATTTTAGTCAAAGACTCTTGCACATCACGTTATGTAACATTTCAAAGAAATAAATGGTGAGAGTCAACAAGATTGTGTTATATATAGTCCTCCTGTCCCATTTTATTTTTTCTTATTTGATTTTCATGAAATTTTAAAAAAATTAATTTTGATGTATTTTATATTAAAATTTCAAATTGTATTATACACGTTATGTTCCATGGATTTTAATCTCAAAAAATTTTAAAAAAATTATGAAAAATAAATTGAAAATGTATCTTGTAGTACGTGTATAACTTTGTCCTATAATACAAGCTGTAGTAGATATATAGCCAAAATCATTATCAGTACTCAATTATAAAATCAATTAAATTGTCATAATCACCCCTTTGCACGGGAAAAGAAAAACGCAAGGAAAGAAGAAAAAAAGTTGCAATAACCCTGGGAAAATGTCCTTCATCAGATATATTATATACTTTGCATTAACATAATCTTCTAGTCATCATCATCAATCAACATCTGGCTTTTGTTTATTTTTGGACTGTTTGCAGCTTGCTCTTATCTTTTCTCACGGTCGGTGGAGCTGGCAAAGCAGACATTGGCCAGCTACAATATGTTATATTAGAAGCTTCAGTATTACTAGGCACTAGACAGTACATCCTTATTTCTCACGTCTTACAACTGATTGGAAGGATAAAAAACTAAAACCCACCTAATTTCTCTTGTTTTATATTAAAATGATTGATCCTTGTTAAAAATCAATCTGAATTATCTTTTCTTGTTTTACTCGTTGACCAGAGATACGCTTACAAATCAAGTGTGCCTAATCCTAGATTTTACTGAAGGGAAGCAAAACAGCAACAAATGACATTGATTAATGTTAAATGGCCTATCTATATCTCTTTGTCCAAATACGCAGCTGCTGCACACTGGCTTCGGCCTTGATTTGTAATGATTGCCTGGACACCTGAGGAAATTTCAAGGCCTTTGTGCTCTCTAGTTCTTAAAAAAATTGACCTAGAACGTCCATATTCAGACATTGCAGAAACTTTTGTGCTTGGAAGTTAATTATACTCAGGAGAGATTGAACTGATATCAATAATATATTGTCTGGATTTATGTGTTAAATGCTGCTGATGTTTTCGGTCAGGAGAGAGCTAGAGCATTTTCAAAGGGGAGGTCAAACAGAAAGAGATATTAAATAGTTAAAGAGAATTTTATATATAATTCAATTATTACTTATCTAAAAAATTAAATAAAATTTAGAAAATATTGAACATATAAAAAAATGCATATTAGCAGTAATAGTAGTGTCATTTATATATATGACTGAATGAAACTATAAAAAAAATTCTCTTTTACTCTTTATGCACAAGAGTGGAAAAGAAAATAATTTTTCAAACTTAAATGAATTGCCTCTTAACTTTGTGTGTCTTAACTCTCATTTTATTTTCTATTTACTTCTTAAATTGCTAATTAACATATTAAGTTATTAGATTAAACTATTAAAATATAATATGTTTGTCGTAACGTGCGGGTCCGAGAACCCGTCCGCCAGACGCTGGCGAAAATAAATCGGTTTAGGAGTCGCCACCAATATTTTTTTTTATCTAGATGTGATTGGTCACCTATTAACCAGATTCTAATCGACAAAGTCCTAAATTAATTTTAGGTCCGTCGAAAGAACGAGAACTGATCTACGTTTTTTAGAGATAGGTTCGGGAGTGCGGTTACGCACGGAGAATGGTTAGCACCTCCGTGGCACCCGTTCCACGAACGGTACCATTTAATCTTAAGTTATCCTATTATAGCCTACTTTTGATTTATTCCCTACTTATTAACTAAATTTTTATTAAACTGACTGCCTGAATCTTTTATTTGGTTTTACATATGCACGTGATGCAAGCGTAAAATGATGTCATGACTCGTTTATTTTAAATAATGGGATCAGTAATCTTTTATTGAAAAATTATTTGAAGACCATCCCAACGCTTTGGTGAAGTCTTGAAATTCTCCTCACCTAGAGATATCCTGGGAAGAACTCATCTTTACAAGCTCTTCGGGGAAATCCCATCATCGGAATTTTCGCACCATTTGCAAGATAAATGTGGCGTGCTATGACAGGATAAAGTGATGATGTCTACATGCACGCGTTTATTGACTTAAGCGGTTCATAATTCATCCAATTATGTGTTTAATAATTTATCACCTTATTTATATATTTATTTTGTCATTTTTTTTCATGGATTATTTATTTATTTTATTATTATTATTATTTTTTGTTTTTATTTTCTATTTAGATCCATATCTTTTAATTAACATTGTTGATTAACATTTAACTTGATTATATAACTTATCAAATAAACAATTAATTAATTTTTTCAAACGATTAAATTAACTTTATTTAGTAATATTTATTTAAGCTAATTAACTAATTTAAGTTTGGATGCAACATTATGTAAATTTATTTTTTTTTTAACAATGACTATTTGACTTAATAGGTATTGGAGTTTAGAGTTCGGATTTATCCCGACGCTTCAGTGAAAATCCGTCTCAAACTTCGCACAAAAAAAAAATCCACTTAAAAAAAGCAACTCTTTGCCTTTCTTAGGTGGAGTTTCTCAAACAATTATCTTATTTTTCTTATAATTTTTATATTCGTATCATGTTACTGTTTTTTTGTTTTTTTTATTTATATATATATATATATATATATATATTATATTTACAAGTATCTAAATATGAATATTTCTTTCTTTTTTTTTATTCCTCTCATTTGTTTATTATCATTACTATTTTTAACATAAACTAAACCTATGATTAGTTTTCTTAGTATTTATTTTATGTATATATGTATATATGTTCTTCTAAACTATGTATCTTTACTATTTTTTTTATTATGACTATCATTGTTTTTTTATTTTTTTGTTATTTCTATTCTTATTCATTTATTGATTTTTTTAGACCAAACCTAAGAACTCTCATAAATATGAATATTGATCCCAATATATATATATATACATATTGTTTTTTTATTTTTTTGTTATTTCTATTCTTATTCATTTATTGATTTTTTAGACCAAACCTAAGAACTCTCATAAATATGAATATTGATCCCAATATATATATATATACTATTACAACCATTATCATCTCTTTTTATTATTTTTTTTGTTTGAATATTTGTTTTTATTTATTTTTTTATCAAATATTTACTCATATTTTCATTTACCACTTTATATTTTATTGTTATTTTTCTACTTTAAAATATCATATAATCTCTACATAATATCTTTTTTATCTTAATTAAATTATTCTTATGCTCATAATAATATGTTTTAAACATAAACAATTGAGTCACCACAATAAATAAAAAAAATATTATAGTAAAAAAGCATGCAAGTTAGATCTTACCTTATGTAGATTTAGATTAGCTCAAAAAGAATAGAATTATGTGGGCCAAGGCAAGCCACGTACAACAACTTGCTCTCCAAAAAATGCCGTGAAGAGTCCCTTCTTGTTACAAATCTCTACCTCATTTCTCCTTTTTTTTTTTTCTTTCTTTCTCTCCCTTATTTCCTTCTTCCTTTCCTTTCTCTCTCCCCGTCGACTTCTTCTTTCTTTTTCTTTTTTTTTCTTTTTTTTTTCTTCTCTTCCTCTCCTTTCCTTTCTCTCTCCCCGCTGGCTTCTTCTTTCTTTTTCCTCTTTCTTTCTCCTTCTCTTTCTCTCTTTTCTCCCTGCCGGCGTCACACCCTTCTCCTCTTCTCTCTTCCTCTTCTCTCTATCGTCTTCTTCCTTTTTTTTTTTGCTCTATTTTTTGTGTTTGATTGTGGTTCTTCGGCTGCTAGAGACTTTTTGGTTTTTTGAAAACGTTTTTTTATATTGTTTTTTGGCTTTTTTTGGTTCTTCCTCTCTGATTTTTTTTTATTTTCCCACTTCCCCCGTTTTGCAGGTTGTCCATCTTTTGAGGTCAGGTTGTCCAAAAATTTGGACAACTCGGTAATGGGGTTCTACACCAAAAAGTTGATAGTCAAAACCCCCATCATTTAAGGTGGTTCCTTCTCTTTTTCTTTTTTAATTATTTTATTTTATACTTTATTTTATTATAATTTTTTATTTTTTTGAGGTATCTACTTATGATAGATTATTAGATTGGACGGTTAAGATATAATATGTTATGAGAAGCTTAGATTTATATTAAAATTTAATAGATTTGAATTAGTAGATTCACTTTTATTTTTTTGTAAATTTGATAGGCTTAACATATTAGTTTAAAATTTATTTATTGGGTTTAACTAGCAATATGGTAACCATAATAACTCTAATTTTGCCAAACAGTATGAAAAATAAAACTAATTATTAAATTAAAAATTATTTTGAGAGCTATTAAAAATAAATATAATAAATAAATATGTATTGAAAAAATATAATTATTTCATTCTATCAATTTGTATGTATAATCTTATTACTTAAAATTTGTAACATACGTACTAAAATGTATTGGTTATTTTGAATAAAAAATAATATATTGATGAAATTTTAAGTCACAATACAATACTGCAACGTATATTTAAAAATTATATAATAATTTATTTATTTTTAAAAATTAAAATCATAAAAAATAATATCTAGATAATAGAAAAAAAAACATGAAAAGTAGAAAATAAAATCCATATATAATATAATAAAAGAAAAAAAATATGATTGTTGGTACGTTAAAATTTGTGAAAGAAAATTTATAAAGATTTAAAATATATGAGAAGAACTAGGTTTCCCAGGTGAACGCTGCATCAGGAGCAGGGATATCATTCCGCAGTAGGGCAGTACCAGTATACGTTTGTGATTTAAGCTTTGAACCACTTTAAACTGAAAGGCTCTGACAGCATATCAAGAACCACCCGTTTTGGATTGAGAAATAAGGATCCAAAAATAGTTACCATACATTTAACAACTATTATCACATCGCTGATAATTAAATGCTATAGTACATTGAATACCGTTACTGAAGACTATTTAACATTTTACCATCTTGGACACTAATAGCTGCACACTCCAGAATAAGCTATACTAACCTAGAAGCAGCTAGTCTTATTAAGAACTTTAGGCACCACTCTGTAGTGAATGAAGCATTACTTGAATTCCATGTTGTGGCTGAAGCTTAAGTATAGTAAATGGAGAGTGAACATAGGCTGGGGAGAGAGTAAAGGTGTAACGTTGTAGAATCATTGAGAGAGCAGTCTTTGTTTCGGTGGTTGCAAAGCTCATACCCACGCAAGATCGAGGTCCCAATGAAAAAGGAATGAATGCAGCCGCATTGTATTTGGTAGCTTTGGCAGTCCCTTCTGCGAGCTTATCTGGTTTGAAAAGATTAAATAGATTGATTATATTATCAATTGAAAAAAAAATATTAGAAAAATTTGATTATAAAAATTTAATTAAAAATTTTGCATATCAAAAAGTTAGAAGAATAAAATTTTAATAATTTTTTTTAATTTCAATAAAAAAACCTCATTTGATTATTTTGCTTTAAATTTTTGAACTTATTGAGCCGCCTTTGGCCATATCATTTTCATAATTCGTCAAGTTACTCTATCAAGATACATTCCCAATCCCCTATGCTTTACATCATTTCTTTCAACCCAAAGAAACTAAGAAATTACATATTAAATGTAGCTGGTTTTGTCCATACTGGTTATCAGCGGAGTAAAGGGTTTTAAGGAAAAATACCAATTTATCATTATAAGGTGATTCAATACTGAATTGTGTCAGCTCATGGAATATGACGGAAAATAAGGCTATGGCTTTTGTCAGCTCATGAAGGAGTAATAGCTACATTGGCTGTATCACCTGTGAAAAGGGCTGGTTTCTTCTGCCAGGCATGATCACAAGTTTGTCAAATTGTGGAAGTGATACGATTGCTAGCAGAATTCCCAAGTTTTAATCCACAACAATTGTTGGTTTGTAGCTGTTCAGCTTGCTTAAAGGTGTCCATTTTGTGGTTTGTCCCAATGCTCAAAGATTTTTATTCACCATGCCATGAGGTTATTTGGTTCATGATCTTCACAAAATGACTACAGGAATTTAGAAGCTGAGAAGCCTTAGATTGTTTACTAGGAGCGGAGCTGGGATATACCAGGGTTTAGTACTCAAAAGAAGATAATCTTGTTTCTTTGTTGCCAATACATGAAACCCCTAATACTTGTATCATCAGAAATGGCCGGTAAATACAGTTAAATGGAAGAAAATAATCAGAAACTGGTTATCATTAGTTTGTAAGATTTCTTAAAAAAAACTGTACAAATTTCCAGAAATCAAAAGAGCAAAATGATGAACAAAAACAGAGTTGAGAGAAGAAACAAGTCTGTATATGGATCAAAATTGATGAAATAACGGCTGCTCAGATGAAAGAGAAAGAAGGCCGTTGGACTACACAAACAAAGAGAGAACGAAAACGACGCGATTGAAGGAAAGAAACAAACATTGAACAAACGACACAACAAGTCGTCGTATGCTCCTGTAAACAGAACAGACAAGAAACGACAGCCAAGGACACCGTTTAAGCACCCCCAACAAGCAAATCATAAAACGACACAGGTGACCCCCGTTTCACAAACTCAAATCGATGAAGGCATATGCGGCACCACTTTGCACAGCCCTGAACCCTTCTTCAACTTATTTAAATTCCAACTGCTTCCCGCCATTAGTTATTTATAATTAGTTATTATTTATAAGTTTTTGCCAGTTCTGATCAGGCGGGCTGGTCAAAATTGTAAAGTAGTTGTAAATACTTGCAAAGATACCATTGTTAGAGGTCTGGTTATATGTCATGGCGCATATTTGAGAATGGAGTTCATGCTGATTAATCGTGTGCAAACTGTGATGTCCACATTTATTGGATTTTGAGAGGGCTATGAACTCGACTGAATGGCTTCTGTGTTCAGTATATAAACTGAAACAGGGGACTGTACTCCCCAACAAACTTGCTGGAAATAATTTTATAGTTGCTTAACAGGGGAGATCACCGTGAAAGCCTGTGCTGTTTATACCATTTAGTTTAGTTTTAGTATGTGGTAATCTTGATGCTCCTTCTGCCTAATGAGCAAGCCAGAGCTGGTTCCCGGGTTCACCTAGTCCTGTACTGTGTATAAAGAGAATTTTGAATATAAATCAATAGTATGCCATAATTTAGTATGATTTCTTACCATTTTATTTAATTTTTTCAGGGTAAATTTATAACTAATGTCAATCTTTACCAATAATGGAGCCAAGGTTTATGCTCAATCTGGGTAAAGTTATTTCTCCTTCTGCAAGTCTCTCTGGTTTGAAAACATGAACATCTTCAACCATATCTCAGGGTCATGGTGAAGTGCTGGAGTTGAAATGAACAATTCAGTATTTTTCTTCTTGGAGAATTTTGTTACAGAAAAAAAGATGCCTGGACAATCATACGGATCTCTAATCAAGATCTACAACAATATCAGAATATAAGAGGAAATAGTACTCAGAGGAGCACCATCTTCATACTTGATTGCTTAAACATTTTGTTCCAATATCATCATTTACTATTACATGGATAGAAACAAGGACAAATTAATCAACATCACTGACTGGGGTGAGTTACTGGCTGCGGCCTCTGTAAGCAACTGATCTACAAGGCATTATTCCATTGACAACTCTAGGCTTCATTCTACAGAGAATGAAGTATTACCTGAATTCCATGTTGTGGCTGAAGCAAAGGAAGGTAATATGGTGAGTGGCTGTAGGCTGGGCAAAGGGAAATGGTGTATCGCTGTAGAATCATGGAAAGAGCAATCTTTGTTTCTGTAATTGCAAAGCTCATACCGACACAAGATCGAGGTCCCAATCCAAAGGGAACATATGCAGCTGCATTATGTTTGGTGGCATTCGCGATCCCTTCTGCGAATCTCTCAGGTTTGAATAGATTGACATCATCTCCCCATAACTGAGGGTCATGGTGAAGTGCCATGATTGGGACAACCAAATGTAAATCAGCTGGCAGGATGAGCTTTCCCAATTGAACTTCTCGTCCAACTCTCCTTACGATGCGATTTAAAGGAGGATACAACCGTAAAGTTTCATTGATGATCATGGTCATCTGTTTACAGATTAGAAATCAAAGGTATCAAATTATAAATTCCCAGTTTAATACCCTGAATGCTCATAACTAGTGTATGCTATTAAAGTGGTTAGAGCTTGAAATTTGCTTACAGTTTTTAGTTTGGCAATCCCTTCAGGATGTGGATCTTGATTACCAAATTCCTCAATCATTTCTCTTCTTGCTTTCTCTTGCCAATCTGTATGGATTGCCAAAAGCAGGACTGTCCATGCGAGCAAGGAATTAGTTGTTTCTTGTCCAGTAAAGTAGAATGTTTTACACTCATCAACCAAATCTTCTACGAAGAGCCTGTTTTTCTCGTCCAAGTCATGATGGGCATTTAGAAGTAATCCCAGAAAATCACTGCCAAAGCTCTCAGCTTCTCCAGCCACTACTTTCTCTTCTCTTTTTTTAACAATCTTCAGCACAGAATCATGTATTTCTTTCGCAAGTTTCTCCGATTCAATTTCATCAGCATGTTTCCAGACGTAGCTACAAAAGCAAACCAAAGTCTGCCTTATATATGGAAAAATCTAGAATAGAAAAAAAAAATCCTCTCAGACCTACAGCTTTATGCATAGAATAGAGCCTTCTGTTTATTATTCTCCAGAGTAAAGTTTAGAGGAACTTACCTGATGCCAGGTATCCTGGCTTTATAAAGATTTCTGATCGCGATTTCTGACAACTTCATCAACGTCTCAAAAATCTTCTCGCCCTCCAGGTAACTGCTACCAAAAGCTGTTCTGGATATCACTTCTGAAGTCAATAATCTAAATTCCTGGAACACTTCGATCTCCTTCCCTTCCCGGCCTTTCCACTTCTGTAGCATTGTTTCAACGCTAGCAATTACTGCTGGAGTCATGTTCTGCCAAAACCATCCTCCACTTTGTAAGCATCACTATAGGAAGATCACCAAAATTTTAGTTTGCAAATGTTCAAGTACAATCAATAATTCAATCACCAAGCCTATGACAGCAAAAACTTATAGGACAGTGGTTTTCATAGGAAGTTTTACTTTCAAGCTCTCCCCATGAAAAGCATAATTGGCCAATTTCCTATGCCTTGCCCATTTTTCTCTTTCGGTCGTAGCAAGCCCGTCCCCCAGTATCTTGCTAACGAAATATGTAACTTTCCCCTTTAGAAAAGCTTTTTCACTATTTTTCAGCACCTCTTTGATGAGATCTGGTTCTGTAATTACAAGCAGAGCTTGAACTCCATTCCAACTAAGATGAATTTTCCCTAATCAAAGAACACAGAAAAAAAAAAAAAGAGTTAAATCTCTTCCTGGAAGCAGAAGTTAGAAATCCTAGTGGAAAATGACATCATGCCTCACCATATGCGTTGATCCAGGAGTAAGTATGAGGCAGCACTCTGGGAAATATATCATGCGTCAAGGCCATAGGTTTGCTTGATGCTTCCCTTTCAATTTCGATAACTGCTTTGTTGTTTCCATGGATAAACTCATACGGTGGTCCTTTAATTCCCTGTGACCTCAGTATATTCTGTATCCGGTGGGGGATCCACAAGTACTTGTAGAAGACCTTGAGCAGAGCTCGGAGGAAGTAAAGGCAGAATGAACCTGCGACAAGGATTAAAAGCTTTCCCATGGTGTTCATTTCCTTCTCTTATCCCCTACATTTGAGGTGCTGTGGTTCTTTGCTTTTAGCACGTTTAGGGCTGAAAGCTTTGTTTTTTTGAAGAAAGAATTCTCACTTTATTGGGTAATCATACGGAAGGAGCCAACTCCCAATAAATCCTTTAACCAAAGATGCCATTTCTAGAGATGGGCCATCATATGAAACAAAAGGAAAACTTAAGTCTAGGCCTAACTTGGCCATGTAGTGTGCAACTTTATTCCCTTCCCTATAAATATGACGTATGCTAACCTCCCATTGTCTACTAAGCAAGGCTTTAATTGCTCTTATCACGTCTGAATTTGAGCAGGATGCGTGGCTCGAGTATCCGGCTTTTCATTTGGTGCGATTTGGAATTGGTCGAACGAACAATCTAGTTCATGTACTTTCTAATTTTATCTAATTTAATTTTAATATTTAAAATTAAAATAATTTAATCTTTTTATTTTAAAATTTTTTTCAATTTAGACTCTTCCTTAACAAAATTTAATTTTATCGTAAAAAAAAATAATGTTGATGATGACGTGACACATTTTAAAAATATAAAATTAAAATGATGATGTGACATGTCACATGATATCGACATAATAATGTGACAATGTCACATGACACCGACATGATAATATGACAATATCACGTGTCACTAATATGATGATATGACAATGACATGCTGACATGTCAACTTCACGTGATAAATTAAAAAAATTTTCAAAATAAAAAATTTTATCATGTCATAGAGATTAAATTGAAATATATATATATATATAGTACATGAACTAAATTGAACAAAATTGAGATGTTGATTGACCAAATTGAAATTTTTTTTTGAAAAATACAAATCTTTAAGTAGGTTGTTGATATATTTATTAATAAACTAAATATTTTAGTGTAAAAGATTTATGGTGTTAAAAAATATATATAAATATTTTCTTACTTGATTGTTTGATTTTAAAATATGTATATTAATTTATCTTTTTTACAAAAATTAATTTTGAATTCTCCTTCTATAAAAAAATTTAAAAAAAAATTCATGCCTAAAGTCAAATTTAGATGAATAACTTGCATTTTGTTATAATTAAATAATAAAAAATAACTAAATAAATTCTTTTCTTCTATTTATAATAGTATAAAAATTTGAAATTTATTTAACTTAGTTTTTAACTTAAGGTGAACTCAAATTAGTAAAATATGTTGATTTAGTAAAAAAAATGAAGAACAAAGATATAGGGTTAGCGATGATTATAAAATTAATTTCTCGTTCTAAGTTACTTAATTTGAACATGACAAATCTCTTATTATAACTATAGAATTTTAGCTCCACCCTTTCAATTTTTTATTTAATTTTTAGGTTTTTATTTTGTTTAATATTTTCAGTTATATTTTTAAGTTGAAATTTCTTAAATTAAAGATTAAGGGTGAGCAAATGGGTGGATTGGTGGTTTGGTCCACTATATCTAAGGACCAAATGGATCAATCGTTTTTAAAAAATCGACCAAAATCAACCAAATATAATGGAAAGTCAAACCGACCAAACATATAATTGGTTTGGTTGGTCCGATTTTGAACCAATGGATCAAAATTTTATCACCTTTTTTTTTTTACAAATTATAATATTAAAACTTATAAACTTCATCCATAATTATATATATATGAAATTAATGATATAACTTATATGTTATAATGTTTTATATCAAAGTTTGTATAAATAATGACTAATTATAAACAATATGTTATAAAATCTAATGTGATAACTAATAAGCTTATTAAATGTAATCGTATAAATAAAGTTTATTATAAGTTATAGTAATGCTTAGGTATAAATTAAATATATGTATATATATATAATATATTACATAATTATATATATAATTAATGATACAAATTTTATGTTAAAATATTTTATATGATCATATAAATAAAGTCTATTATAAGTTATAGTAATGTTTATGTATAAATTAAATATATGTATATATAATATATGACTTTGTTATATATATACATATAAAATTAATGACATAACTTATATGTTATAATGTTTTATATCAAAGTTTATATAATAATAACTAATTATAAATAATATGCTATAAAATCTAAGGTGATAACTAATAAAGTTATTAAATATAATTATATAAATAAAGTTTATTATAAATTATAGTAATGCTTATGTATATGTATATATAATATATTTATACAATTATATATATATATTCATACCATTTTATATTACGAAATATTACTAAGGTGTAATAATTATAATATATTAATATGTAAGATATTTACTATCATATATTATAATATTAACATATAACTTCTTCTTCTTTTTTTAAATTAAGGTTCATTCATAAAGAAAAGATGTCCATGTACAAACAGAAGAGGTTCAAAACTGGAAAAAACATAGTCTTAACCCTTTGATCACATACTGGTAGGCAAAAATACCAGCACCCAACCTTGCCCTTAAACCATCCACCTAAACATTTACAAAAAGCCCTTAGGCAACATATCCCCACCAACCCAAAAGATTAAAACCAAAAGAAGAGCCAGTAAGACAAGAAAACATAACCAACGTGCCTGTTTCCTTCTTTTACTGTACCAAACAAAGAACAAGAACAACAAAATTCAAAAACTCCCATATTTACAAAGACCAACGACCCCTTGTTCTCCACTCATCAAGACATCCCTAGGCACCGAAAACCACCATCGACAAGGCTAAAAACCATGACCACATTAAAACCTCTGTACACACAAATCCTGTTCTTGAAGCATAAAGGAGCCATCGACCCCGTGAGGAAGTCAAGCGAAGCAAACAAAAGTAAACCATGACAATTAAAGGAGAACTTGCAACAGGTCTGTGGCTCTTTCCACCCCCAGTTTGGCAAGGCTATCTGCTAATTCATTCCCAGATCTAGACGTGTGAATAATCTACCATCTAGGAATCTTACTCAACAAAGCTTTGATTTTTAACATTAGATTTCTAAGGTGCCATGGAGAGGAAAGTGGTTTTAAGACCCAAGTAATAGCATTTATAAAATCAGTTTCAATGAAAAAATCAAATGGATGACACCAATCTGCTGTCATAAAAAGAATTAAAGCCTCTCGAATAACTAACATTTTCGCAAGATTGGCATCACCCCAACCCCCTGTTTTGGAGAAAAGCATTTTCACCATACCTTTCTCATTCCTCAACACACCCTCAATGCCAAGAGGATCGGGGTAGCCCCTAGCAACCCCATCAATGTTAAATTTTAGCCACCCATTTGGAGGAATCTTCCATTGAACCCGGACTTTAACCTTCTCTCTTTTTGTTAGAATAGTAACAAGGTGCGAAAATCTCACAATCTCAAGAGTATCTAAATTATCCTGGGGCCATTTACACTTTACCCACCACGCCATTCTGATTTTGATAATCTCCATCACTTTACAGGCATCCCAAGTTGATCCATCAAAAACCATCTCGTTCCTATATAGCTAAATGGACCAAACAATGGTGAAAAAGGACATCCTTCATACTTTTCTTCTAGCAATGTCGACAGGACAATTATTCCAAGCTAGAAAGAAAACAAGAGCAGCCCACGAAAAACAAGTAATAATGCCCCAATCCACTAACCACATGCACCACACATCCCAAACAGCTCTGCATCTGAAAAAGAGGTGATTGACAGATTCAACATCATTATTAGACATGTTACACACAGCCGTCTATCTATGAAGTAAATTCTTCTTGATGAGTTCTTCTTTACACGCTAATCTTCCTCTCATTAACTGCCAAACAAAAACCTCCACTTTTGGTGGTGCAAGCCTCGCCCACACTTCTCTCCACAACACCTCTTCAGACCCATTGCTGCCTAAAGCTAATTCACAGAAAGAATTGGGTGTATAATGCCCACTTGGCGTGCTTTTCCAAATCAGCTTATCCTCCACTTTCTCATCAAGCTGTATGTGATTAAGACATTTCATAAAACTCTCCCACGCCTCAATCTCCCAATCAAATAGATTTCGTCTAAGCTGGACATGCCAATGCCAAGCTTGATTATCCCATGTACCATACTTGATGATATTTCTTGATTTATTTATCGCTAAAGCAAAAATTCAAGGAAAAGTAACACAGAGGATGACCCCATCAATCCACTCATCTTCCCATAAGTGAATTTTGGCACCATTGCCCACCATGAAACCAATACCTGCACACAACAAAGAAGAAAAACTCCTCGAGGGAGTAAGAGGGTTAGTAATGGTTTTTCACATAGAGGACGACCACTTACCACTGGAGTCCAGTGGGATAAGGCTCGAAGAATCCCCTTATATTTTGGCATCAAGAATGGTTCTCCATAGACTCTCACTTCCCTTACTGTATTTTCAAATCCATTTATTCAACAAAGCTCTATTTTTCAACTGGAGATTCGTAAAACCAAGACCACCTCTTTCCTTTAAAGTGCAAATCGATTCCCAATCCACCTAGTGAATTCTCTTTTTATCACTGGAGCCACTCCACAAGAATCGCCTCTAGATTCTATTAAGCTCCTCATTGACCCCTTATGGCATTTCAAACAACGACATGAAATAAACCGACAAACTCTCCAACACCGATTTGATCATAGAAACTCGCCTGTTTCTAAAAAAGATTTTGGACTTTCATCTTGTAAGCTTTGCCTCAATTCTCTCAAACACAAGCCGCCAAATAGCAATGGAATGGTGTCTAGCTCCAAGTGGCAATCCGAGATAAGTTGTTGGTAGAGAACCAACAGCATAAGGTATCATGTTAGCCCAAGACTATAACACATCACCCACCTTAACTCCATACAAGTTGCTCTTACAAAAGTTGATTTTTAATCTTGATATCACTTGGAAGCACCGTAGCACTCTCTTGATGTTAAGGACACTCTGAATATTCGAGGTACTAAAAATCATCATGTCGTCTGCATATTAAAGATGAGAGACCATGATTCCACTGTTCCTAATCTCAATGCCCTACACAGACCACATGCCACTGCTTTATTCATTAAGGCACTAAAAACTTTTGCAATAAAATTAAAAAGGAACAGTGACAAGGGACACCCTTGTCTTAATCCACGCCTCATTTTCACTTGCCTAGTTGGGGATCCATTGACCAAAATCGAGACAATAGTAGTAGACACACATGACCCAATCCACGTCCTCCATTTGTCTTTGAAGCCTATTTTCCTCATCACAAACTGTAAAAATTTCTAATCAACACTGTCATAAGCTTTCTCAAAATCAACTTTGAAGAAAACACCCCATTCTTCACTCTTATGCAAGTAGTCCACAAGCTCATTAGCTATGAGTGCACAATCAGTAATTTGTCTGCCTTTGATGAAAGCAAATTTATTTGGCCCCACAACCTTCTTCATAACTTTTCTCAGTCTATTAGCCAACACTTTAGCGACCACTTTGTAAACGCAATCTACTAGGCTGATCGCTCTATACTCATTAAAGGCAGTTGGGTTATTATTTTTAGGGATAAGTGTAATAAGGAGCCATTAATCTTCTCATCAAAGCAGCCAAAGACATAAAAGTTATGCATAAAACTCATTACCTCATCCTTTATTTTCGACCATTAAGCTTTCAGAAAATTAAAGTTAAAACCATCTGGTCCAAGCGTTTTATTCCCGTCGCAGCTAAAGATAGCTTGTTTGAGCTCCTTCTTTGAGAATGGCTCCTCCAAGCTTCGAGCGAATCCATTAGACAACATCTTAATCTCCAACTCCCAGTCCCTAAGTTCAACCACATTTTGATCCTCATACAACTTCTCAAAGTACCTCGTCCCCTCTTCTCTAATGCCTTGTGGATCCTCAGCCACCTTTCCATTGATCTTTAGACAGTCAATCATATTCTTTCTCTTTCGTGAAGAAGTTGAAGTGTGGAAGAACTTAGTGTTTCTGTCCCACTTGATAAACCAACTTACCCTCGATTTTTTATGCCAATAACGTTCCTCTTGTCTGTAGAAAGCCCATAGTTCATACCTCATTTTCTTAATCTCTTCTCTAAAAGAGACATCCGTCGATCTGTTCTGCCATTCAACCATCTTTTTTTGAATTTCACCCTCAAGAGTAGCAATCTTTTTTTGGGAGCCGTTCCACTTGGTTGTTGCCATTCCTTAATTGCTGGTTTGATAGATCTTAGCCTCTGCCATAAATTTCCCTGACCACTGATCCTATAACCGCTTTCTTTCCATGCCTCAGCAAAAACTTCTTGAAACCCATTGTCTTCCAACCAGTGGTTAAAAAATCTAAATGGTTTAGGACCCCACTAGACACATTTATCTCCCAAAACAACCGAATTATGGTCTGAAAGCGAAGACGGTAAACACCACTGTCTCATAAACTGAAATCTCTCAAGCATTAACTCATCAACAAGGAAGCCATCAAGCCTACTGAAAACCACATCATCCCTATTATTAGCCCATGCAAATTTGTTGTCGGTCATTGGAAAGTCGACTAGCTCATCGGTATTAACAAAATTATGAAACGCTTTCATTTCTTTGTGATCCGAATATGCCCCCAACCTCTCATATGGCCTTAAGACGGCATTAAAGTCCCCTCCTAAGCACCATGGGACCTCAAATTCCCTCATTTTCTCAATGAGTGTATCCCACAATTCAATCTTCAGCCTCTCATCTGATAGTGCATAAATATTACCGATTTCGATTCTCCAGTTCCCTTTTTTGACATTTCCAACTAGAAGAATGAAGTTCTTGTTTAGGATTTTAGCTTCAACCTTTATAAAATTCTCCTGCCATAGAGATACAAGACCTCTAGATGCCCCATCCGAGTCCACCCATACCCCTTTGTACATCTCTTTACCCCCCAATGCATCAACCAGTTTGTTATTAATTGTTTGCAGCTTGGATTCTTGAAGCATGACCACATTAGAACTGACATTACTGATTTGTTTACCCATAGCTTTTCGTTTCTCACACTTTCCTAGACCCCTTACATTCCAAGTTAATAGTATCATGGAAGGGTACGGCCCTACACTTGGTTACTTTCTCCCCGTACTCACATTGTCCACTCCGTCATCATCTCTCTTTCAAGCCTTGTGAATTCATTAGTGACAGCCTCCTTACTATCAACGAAAAACAAACCCAACTTACAAGCTGTATTCCAAGTGGTCTCGCCTTCCCTTTTTAAATTACTGTCCCTAAGCCGATCATCACTCTCTGAAGTCATTATCTCTGGCAGGCTTTCATTGCTTTCCCCGTACACTACCTCCTTTGCATCTTTCCCTGCTTTCCCCCTACCTACTGGCTCCTTACCTTTAATTCTCCCCTGTACACCTTTCTCAACACTATCAGGCCTACCCTTGTCACCCATCTGAACCAGATCCATTTTGTTGACCATTTCTATCTTTTCGCATTTGGCTTTATTAAGCTTCATGTTTTTTTCACTTCTCATTAACAATCCTCTCCTAATTAAGCCTCCATTAATTCTGAAACTTGATTTGCTTTTTGATTTCTTCATCTTCTTAATCATGTTTACCAGTGTTAGGCCCTCGTCGACACTGTTGGAAGTTTTTCGTGAGACAGATCCCCCACCTTCGCTTTGTTTATCATTTCCTCTGTTAAGTTCATCCTATCGTTCAGTTTCACAACTTTATTATTCCAGCCATTGGACTTTTCCCCCTCAAGGCCCAAGCCTGCTTCCCCACAGTTTACCACTAGACTCTTTTTAAATATGGGCTTAATTAATCCACAAGACTTCTCACCATTTAGATTCTCTTCATACATAAATTCCACTTGGTTGGCCTTCTCTATTTCACTAGTAGAGCCGAACTCCCAATGTTTGGAAAATGGGCCCATATTTCTTTGTAGGATAACCAAACCACCCCCACAATCCACCATATTGACCCTATAGGACCCCTCTAACTCTCCACACCCTATAGGAGGACCAATGTGATAGGCCCATCCATCCACTACTTTTATCTTCTGGAGGTAAGACCCTAGACCTATCACATCAATCTCACCAGATTCACAATCCTCTTCTTCATCTTTATCGAGCACTTGTTGCTAGATTTCTTTCCCTTTTCGATGAGTAGTCGACCGCACATCAATCTCATTACCACCTCCACACTCAACCTTTTTACATACAGATCTAGTGGTAATTCCTTTTTGACCTTCAGTCTTTAACTCTTTAATTTGAATTTGGTTATCAATAACCTTTTTTTGGCCCAATTCTCGAGGCCAAACTACTACAGCTATTGCTATCTTTTTGTCTCATCTTCTTTAGCATCAAGGCTACAGTTTGCCGACGTTCATCTTCACTTGGGTTATCGTCAGCCTGAGGGAGCACCCTTTCGGTTTGGGAGTCATTCACATTCAGTTCAATCGAAGCTTGGATTTCATAAGTTATACCTCGTACGCTCAATTTCACAGGTTGAGGGAAATTTTCCTGGTTTTGTACCTCCACTTGAACCATGGCTTCACCAAACTTGCTTCTGCTCTTGGTCTTGTTGTCAATATAAATGAATTTTCCTCATGTGTTACCCAGAGCTTTAAAAATGTCTTCATGCCATAAATGCCATGAAACATTTTTTACTTTCAGCCAAACCACAAAACTACTACATTTATTCCCCTTAAATGGTTGAAGAGACTGAAACCATGGTTCGAAGATTTCCCAATACAATTCAGTGAGCAATTCCATTTCTCCCTTCTTGTCAAAAGTGACAAGTACTTGCTCCTTGTCAATCTCCGTTAAAACAACCATTACTCCGTCTTTCGATAGACCGTTGTATTTCCTCAATCGTGTGACCCTTTCTTATTTTCCCCACGAGGCTGTAAAAAACCCACTGCATGTCATTCCTATCATAGATATCATCACATGTCAACTCCTAATGAGCTGCTCCTCCACTTGTCTTGGTGGGGTTTGATAGTTGGCGCACTTCCATTTAGAGGTGGGAAGCAGTTTCCACTAACCACATCTTTAAAGGACTGACCTTCATGGGTGGTCCCTATAGCACCAAACCTATTCAATCTGGTCATCTCCTCTGTTCTGCAAGTTCCAAATTTCCTTCGCGAGGTCGCCTACTTCACTAAAAGATGTCTGCCGTCCATAATAGAATTATCACCCCTTTCAATGGCTGTAAGCATCTCGTCCTTTCCTTTGAAGCATACAAAGGCATAATTCCCCCTACCATGGTCATTCCTTTTTTTTTATAAAAACATCCAAGACAGAACCAATTCTTGATGTCAATCCATGAAGCGCTTGGACTGATATTTCCAACAAAAATGGAGAAAAGGCTATCCCTCCATTTCTGGATACTTTGCTAAACTCTATCATTCCATGCCTTCCGTCCATCTTGCTTGGGATTTGGTTTGTCAAGGTTCCTCCGATCTCCAAAATCCAAAAGAGCTCTGCAGTACACCCTCTCCCTCTCTCTCTCATGACTCTCCTAACTGCTAGAGGTAACATATAACTTATATCATTTAAAATATATAACTTGTAATTTCATATTAATATAGATTTATAAATAAATAAATATTTATAACTAATATTAAATTATTATGATTATGATTTGTATACGTACGTACAATACTCTAATATATTTTAAATATAGTATTAATTAAGTTTACTATCAATTCTTTTTAATATATAAAAAAAATATTATATATATGACTATATATATAAATATATAAAAATTAGTTTGGGTTTTTTAGGTGGATTGGTCCAAAAATTTTAAAATCGAAAACCGACCAAATAACCAATTGAACCAAATATTTTGGACCAATTAGACTAAACTATTTTACTCAAATTGCATTTGGTTTGGGTGGGTAATTGGTATGGATTGGCTTTGCTCACCCTTATTAAAAACTATATTTATTGTTGATAAAGTTAAATATAATTGTAAATATTTGTACTATTTTATTTTTTTAATAAATTTTTTGTGGATCCAAATTAATAATTTAAATTTAAATTTAGCAGAATTTGATTGTGGCATTTGAACTTAAATAAAATTATTTTATAAGAAACTTTGAGTAAATTTAAATAAAAGGTACATTAGGTAAGAGTTGAATGATTTCAAAAGAATGGGTATTTATAAATTGTGAAAGTTGTAATTAAATCAACGTATTTTACTAATTTGAGTTTAGCTTAAGTTAAAAAATAAGTTAAATAAATTTTAAATTTTTATACTATTATAAATAGAAGAAAAAAGAATTTATTTAGTTATTTTATATTATTTTATTATAACATAATGCAAGTTATTCATCTAAATTTGACTTTAGTATGGAAATTTTTTCAAAATTTTTTTTAGAAGGAGAATTCAAACTTAATTTTTGCAAAAAAAATAAATTAATATAAATATTCTAGAATCAAATAATCAAGAAAAAAATATTTATATATACTTTTTAACACCGTAAATCTTTTATATTTAAATATTTGACTTATTAATAAGTATATTAATAATCTACTTAGAGATTTGTATTTTTTAAATATTTTTTCAATTTAGTCCCTTAACATCTTAATTTGTTCAATTTAATCCTTATATTATATATTTTTATTCAATTTAGTTCCTATGACGTAGCAGGATTTTTTATTTTGAAAATTTTTGTGATCTGTCACGTGGCATAGACATGTTGACATGTCAATGCCATGTCATCATATTAGTGCCACGAGATATTACCACATCATCACGTTGGTGCCACGCAATATGCCACATCATCATATCAATGCAACATCATCAAAATGTGCCATATCAGTACTGATGTCATCGCTGATGTCATCTTTTTTAATAATAAAATTAAATACCGTTAGAGAGGGATTAAATTGAAGAAATTTTCAAAATAGAAAAACTAAATTACTTCGATTTTAAGCATAGAAACCAACTTAAACAAAATTGGAAAGTACAAGAATTGGATAGGTCTTTTGACCATTTGAAATTATTGCCTTCGAAAAATACACCCACTTTTTAAGTAAAGGCTTAACAATTCAACTACAAATATTCATGGCATGCTATACATAATGCCTAATGCCTCACTCTTATGACTCTTATTGAATAATTGTGATGCAATAATAGTAGGTGATGTACTCTCTTATCTCGCAAATCATGTTATGCCAATCACTAAACTGCAGATTATATTGGATTCAACTTAGCAACAATTTTGGCATTTATATGATCAATGAAATAAATAAAGATTAATTATAATTAACAATTAGGGTTCTTCATCCTATGAACAGGAAAAAAAGGGTGTAATAATCACTTCATATCATGCATTAATATGAACAATAATGAACTCAACTTGATAAAATTTCGTTTTAATAGATGTTAAGCTTTGATTTAGAGTTCACTGGGTAATAGGTGGTATATACATTAGGACTATCTGTTTTTTTTCTTTTTTTTTTGGGGGGGACACCTTGTATTAATTCATTCAAATTTTTTTTGAAAGGTATTAAGTCATTCAACTTTAACTACTCATTGTAAGAATTCAAAAGGGATAAGGACCTCCAAGTGGGGCTTTTTACTTTAGTCAAAGACTGCTGCAAAACGTGATAAGAATTTTACATGTTCAAGACTATTTTCCATACGTTTATTTTAGTCAAAGACTCTTGCACATCACGTTATGTAACATTTCAAAGAAATAAATGGTGAGAGTCAACAATATTGTGTTATATATAGTCCTCCTGTCCCATTTTATTTTTTCTTATTTGATTTTCATGAAATTTAAAAAAAATAATTTTGATGTATATTATATTAAAGTTTCAAATTGTATTATACACGTTATGTTCCATGGGTTTTAATCTCAAAAAAATTTAAAAAAATTATGAAAAATAAATTGAAAATGTATCTTGCAGTACGTGTATAACTTTGTCCTATAATACAAGCTGTAGTAGATATATAGCCAAAATCATTATCAGTACTCAATTATAAAATCAATTAAATTGTCATAATCACCCCTTTGCACGGGAAAAGAAAAACGTAAGGAAAGAAGAAAAAAAGTTGCAATATATTATATACTTTGCATTAACATATTCTTCTAGTCATCATCATCAATCAACATCTGGCTTTTGTTTATTTTTGGACTGTTTGCAGCTTGCTCCATCATGGCATGGATAAAATATATTTAAATCATTTTGTGAAAGAAAGAGGGCATAAAATATATTTGAATCTCCTTTGTGGTTATCGCTCTCACCGCAAGGTAGGTAAACGTGGGACTTTTAAACGTAGATGACAAAGACATAATTGAATATTTATTCATCATTACTAGAAAAAGCTGTAATTTAATTTCTATTTGATTATTTTGCCATCTTGGGGATTAAAAGCTGAGCTATTGGGGAAGAGGCATTATTCAATTAACAACTATGGCCACCATTGCAGAGAATGAAGCGTCACTTGAGTAATCCGTGCTGTGGCTGAAGCATGAGAGGCTTAGTGGCGACTGAACATAGGCTGGGGAGAGCGTAACATCATCTCCCCAAGGGTCCTGGTGAAGTGCCAGGTTTGGGATGAGAACCTCTAAAATTAACAGGCCAATCGAGTGAGCTCTCCCAATTGAATTTCTCTTCCAACTTATCTGACAGTGTCAGTGACAGTTATAGGAGGATACAATCTTTGGATTTCATTAACGATCAAGTTCATCTGTGTACAAGATAAATTTACTTCAATAATTGCTCAGTAGTGTAAACCACTGAAAGGGTTAGAGGATATGATTTGCTTACAGTCTTTAATTTGTTTGGCAACGCCTTCAGAATGTGAATTTTTTATTCCAAATATATACCCCAACCACCTCTCTTCTTGCTTTCTCTTGCCAACCTGTGTGGATTGCTAAAACCAGGACTGTCTTCTTGTCCTGCGGTGTAGAATGTTTTGCACTGACCTACCAAGTCTTCTATGGAAAGCCTGCTTTTCTCATCCACATCATGGTAAGGATTCACAAGTAATCCCAGAAAATCACTGCTGAAACTGTCAGCTACTCCAATCACTACTTTCTCTTCTCTTTTCTTAACCATCTCCATCACAGATTTATGTGTGCATATTTTTAAGGAATTTCATAACACAATATGCAGGATATTTTTAAATATCAAATTAATTTGATATTTGATATCAAATTAATTTACCAAGTTATTGTTAACTTGGGTTGTAGAAGTTTTGATCTTTACAAATTCATGGGGTTTGTTTTGGAGTGCAGGGTGTTCTCACATGTTTGACTATTGGAGGACTGGATTTTGGAGTGTGACAGATGATTGCTTTAGTAGCTAGGGCCTTGAGTTGTTATCAATATTTTTCCTTAGATATTATTCCATCACTTCTGTGAGATAAGAGTCAGGACCCTCAAGCCTGTTTTACCTTTTTGGACATAAGCTAATTCTAGAACGTAGCATTCTCCTTTTTTGTTTTGAGCCCAAATGAGTTGCTCTCATCTTTTCTCACGGTCGGTGGAGCTGGCAAAGCAGACATTGGCCAGCTACAATATGTTATATTAGAAGCTTCAGTATTACTAGGCACTAGACAGTACATCCTTATTTCTCACGTCTTACAACTGATTGAAAGGATAAAAAACTAAAACCCACCTAATTTCTCTTGTTTTATATTAAAATGATTGATCCTTGTTAAAAATCAATCTGAATTATCTTTTCTTGCTTTACTCGTTGACCAGAGATACGCTTACAAATCAAGTGTGCCTAATCCTAGATTTTACTGAAGGGAAGCAAAACAGCAACAAATGACATTGATTAATGTTAAATGGCCTGTCTATATCTCTTTGTCCAAATACGCAGCTGCAGCACACTGGCTTCGGCCTTGATTTGTAATGATTGCCTGGACACCTGAGGAAATTTCAAGGCCTTTGTGCTCTCTAGTTCTAGAAAAAATTGACCTAGAACGTCCATATTCAGACAATGCAGAAACTTTTGTGCTTGGAAGTTAATTATACTCAGGAGAGATTGAACTGCTATCAATAGTATATTGTCTGGATTTATGTGTTAAATGCTGCTGATGTTTTCGGTCAGGAGAGAGCTAGAGCATTTTGAAAGGGGAGGTCAAACAGAAAGAGATATTAAATAATTAAAGAGAATTTTATATATAATTCAATTATTACTTATCTAAAAGGTTAAATAAAATTTAGAAAATATTGAACATATAAAAAAATGTATATTAATAGTAATGATAGTGTCATTTATATATATGACAGAATGAAACTATAAAAAAATTCTCTTTCACTCTTTATGCGCAAGAGTGGAAAAGAAAATAATTTTTCAAACTTAAATGAATTATCTCTTAACTTTGTGTGTCTTAATACTCTTTTTATTTTCTATTTACCTCTTAAATTGCTAATTAACATATTAAGTTATTAGATTAAACTATTAAAATATAATATGTTATGATAGATTATTAGATTGAACTGTTAAGATATAATATGTTATGATAGGTTTAGATTTATATTAAAACTTAATAGATTTGAATTAGTAGACTCACTTTTATTTTTTTTGTAAATTTGATAGGCTTAACATATTAGTTTAGAATTTATTTGTTGGGTTTAACTAGCAATATGGTAACCATAATAACTCTAATTTTGCCAAACAGTATGAAAAATAAAACTAATTATTAAATTAAAAATTATTTTGAGAGCAATTAAAAATAAATATAATAAATAAATATGTATTGAAAAAATATAATTATTTCATTCTATCAATTTGTATGTATAACCTAATTACTTAAAGTTTGCAACATACGTACTAAAATGCATTGGTTATTCTGAATAAAAAATGATATATTGATGAAATTCTAAGTCACAATACAATACTACAACGTATATTTGAAAATTATATAATAATTTATTTATTTTTTAAAATTAAAATCATAAAAAATAAAATCTAGATAATTAAAAAAAAAACATGACAAGTAGAAGATAGAATCCACATATAATATAATAAAAGAAAAAAATATGATTGATGGTACGTTAAAATTTGTGAAGGAAAATCTATAGAGATTTAGAATATATGAGTAAATAGAATAAAAATAAATAAATAAATAAACAAAAATAATACTAATAATTGAAAAAAACCTTTAAAATTCAGTCAAGCATATGAAATTATTTTGTTATTCTTTATTTGTATTAATTATTAAATAGAAAATTATTTTGAGGAGGGTAGTTAATAAAATTTATAAAAAAATTAAAAAAAAATTATAATATGTAAATTTTTTTTAAAATTTTGCGCTCCGCCCCTGTTTTCGGTAATGTCATCTACGGACAAATTACTGAAGTTAACTGTTTCACGCTATTCACCTTGATTGCTCTAGTAATTGATTGGAAGTTGAGAAGAACTAGGTTTCCCAGGTGGACCTTGCACCAGGAGCAGGGATATCATTCCGGTGTAGGGCAGTACCAGTATACGTTTGTGATTTAAGCTTTGAACCACTTTAAACTGAAAGGCTCTGACAGCATATCAAGAGCCACCCGATTTAAAAACTTGGATTGAGAAAGAAGGATCCAAAAATAGTTTCCATACACTTAACAACTATTATCACATCGCTGATAATTAAGTGCTATATCTAGTACATTGAATACCATTACTGAAGACTTTAACATTTTACCATCTTGGACACTAGTAGCTGCACACTCCAGAATAAGCTCTACCAACCTAGAAGCAGCTAGTCTTATTAAGAACTTTAGGCACCACCCTATAGTGAATGAAGCATTACTTGAATTCCATGTTGTGGCTGAAGCATAAGTATGGTAAATGGAGCGTGAACATAGGCTGGGGAGAGAGTCAAGGTGTAGCGTTGTAGAATCATTGAGAGAGCAGTCTTTGTTTCTGTGGTTGCAAAGCTCATACCCACGCAAGATCGAGGTCCCAATGAAAAAGGAATGAATGCAGCCGCATTGTATTTGGTAGCTTTGGCAGTCCCTTCTGCGAACCTATCTGGTTTGAAAAGATGCGCATCATCTCCCCATAAATCAGGGTCATGGTGAAGTGCCATGTTTGGGATCAGAACCTCTATATTATCAGGCAGAACGAGCTTCCCCAAATGAACTTCTTTTCCAACTTCTCTAACAGTGGCAACCACAGGAGGATACAATCTTAAGGTTTCATTGATGATCAGGTTCATCTGTGTGCAAGACATGAACAAAAAGATGAAACTAGAACTCACGATTTAATTTATTATGTGCTAGTAGTGTACGCTAATGAAATGGTCAGAGATTGCAGTGTTGCTTACAGTTTTTAGATTGGCAATGCCCTCAGAATGCGGATTTTTGTTCCCAAATACCTCAATCACCTCTCTTCTTGCTTTCTCTTGCCAATCTGTATGAATTGCTAAAACCAGGACCGTCCATGCGAGCAAGGAATTAGTGGTTTCTTGTCCAGCAAAGTAGAATGTTTTGCACTCATCTACCAACTCTTCTACTGAAAGCCTGTTTCTCTCATCCTCATCATGATAAGCTTTTACAAGTAATCCCAGAAAATCAGTGCCAAAGCTGTCAGCTTCTCCGGTCAGTACTTTCTCTTCCCTTTTCTTAACCATATCCATCACACAATCATGAATCCCTTTAGCAAGTTTCTCTGATTCTATTTCATCAGCAGGTTTCCAAATCTTGCTGCAAAAGCAAACAAAAGGTATCGCCTGAGATGACTTTTATGTATTTCCTCTCTCTTGAAATCAGGGACAAACTCTAGAGTCTAGATTAATTGAGCTCAGAGGAACTTACCTGATGCCAGGAATCCTAGCTTTATGAAAATTTCTGTTAGCAATTATCGATAACTTCATCAACTTCTCGAAAATCTTCTCCCCTTCCAGGTAACTGCTACCAAAAGCTGTTCTCGATATAACTTCCGAAGTAAGTAACCTGAATTCTTCAAACACTTCGATCTCTTTGCCTTCACGGCCTTTCCACTTCTCCAGCATTGCCTCAACGCTAGCAAGTACTGCCGGAGTCATGCTCTGCCGAAACAATCCTCCACACATTTTAAGAAACTATCTAAGATCACCAGAATTTTGCATTTATCTAATGTAGAATACTTAAATGTTCTCTAATGGCAGCAATATTTTGCAGCAAAGTAGACTGTATTCGAAAGTTTTACTTTTAAGCTCTCCCCATGAAATGCATGATTTGCCAACTTCCTCTGCCTGGCCCATTTTTCACCTTCGGTTGCTACAAGTCCGTCCCCTATTATCTTATGAATAAAGTCTTCGGCCTTCTTTTTTCGGAAAGCTCCTTCGCTGTTTCTCAGAACCTCTTTGACTAGCTCCACTTCTGTAATCACCAGTTGAGGTCGAATTCCCTGCCAGGTAAGATAATTCTTCCCTAATAAAAGAAAAGGAAAAAAGAAGGGATTCATCTTTCATTTGAAGTGGAAGTTAGAAACATTCCTCAAGAAAACCATATTCAATTTTCTCACCGTAGATGTTGATCCAGGAGTAAATCTGAGGCATCACTCTGGGAACTATATCATGAGTCAAGGCCGCCATAGGTTTGCGGTATGCTTCCATTCTCATATCGGTAGATGCTTTGTTGTTTCCATGGATGAACTCATAAGGAGGTCCTTTGATTCCCTGTAAACTCATAGTATACTGTATTCGGAAAGGTATCCACCAATATCTGTGAAAGAACCTCAGTAGAGCTATGAGGAAAAACAGGCAACAAAAACTTATGACAAGGATCAAAAGCTTTGCTGTGGAATTCATTTTCGTCTCTAAACAATGAATTCAGATGTTCCTATAATGATATTAAGCCTTTTTTGGTTCTCTGTCTCTTCCACGGTTAGGATCAGATATAAATACTTCGAGGGCCTAAGCCAAATGCTCTAGGAGCCGGCCTTTGGCTTCATTTGGAATCATTGCATTTCAACAACTCACCCATGCCATGATCAGTACTCTATTCTCGTCTAAAATTTAGATGTACGTGTCTTTTAGTTTTGTCACATTCATAGTTTCCATCGCAAACTCAAATATTTCTTGTATTATTGTCATTTATAGAATTTTGTAGTAAGTGTATAACTTTATGCAACATATGCATATATTTTGTACAATCTGTCAAAATCAGACTGTAGAAGATGTCAGAAGCATACCCTTTTCTCTGAACAAGAAAAGGAAGTAAAAAACAGTCACATCTTCCAAACACCTGGAAAAAATGTCCTACATCAAAAGGTTACAAGACAACTAGTAACCAACATTGGACACTTCACACTTTACCTTATTATAATCTTCTGATCATCATCAATCCATGTCTTGCTTCTATTTAGTCATTGACCTGTTGCAGCTTGCAACAGATGGATATAATACTGCAGTTATGGATCCTGACATGATCAATGTAAAAAGAAATGACAATAACAACCAAAGAGACGAGGTAATCAATATGTAACGGAATTGAGCAAACAGCAGTGCTGCAATGGTTTACCATATGCCATTAGTAGATTGGGTTCTGCATATACATCAACCAAGACCTGAAAAAAAAAAAAAAAAACAAGACCTGGCAAACAATCCTCATTAAATCTCAATGCACTAGCAGTAATGTTAACCTATTCCCCCTTCAGTGGCAGATGATGCTATAGATATTACATGACAAAATTGCCTATACTCTCATGTGGTTATTTTATTGGATAAAAAAATTTTTAATAACAAAATTGGATTTTCTAACAAAAAAAAAATGTTGGTGCAAAATATTTGTTTGATAATAATAAAATTTTTAACCGTTAAATATTTATTAAAAAAATAGTATTTTCAATTGATACGATAAAGATATTGAATTGATTTAAAACTTTTTTCATGTGATGACACGTACAAATAATTTATTAAATTCAACGATCAATTTTTTAATTTTTTTTAAAAGTGTTTTTATTAACACTAAGCCATCATGCCATTCAAAGTCTTTAGCAGTTTGTTAAAGACTTCTACTGGCATCTGGCTTGTACAAAATGAAAAATATATACAATTACAAAGGGAAACTGCTTCACAAAGAACAACAGCAATTTCCTTCTTTAACCTAAGCAATGAAACTAGAGAAAGCTCTCTACCCTTTACCTACAGACTTCTGCTATACAAGAACTAACAGGAAGCTCAAGGAAACGTCAAGCACATCTTGGAGATGAAAGAGTTAAGTATACAGTATAGTTAATCAATTATCGAGCATCTAGTATTGACAGAGTCATTTCATTTGTCGAAGAAGATACATGCTTGTCTGATGAAGAATCTTCTTCAAGTGGATTTTTCTGAAACAAAAAACCAAGTTGTTTGGGGTGTGGCAATTCAGTTTCACTTTCCAAGATTAAAATCACAGTGACATACTTGGCTTATCCTCAGGATGCTGTTGTACACATAAAAGACTAATATGGATGCATTAGATCACTTTTAATAGACTGCAAGACTCTCCTAAGCATTTTTCCACAAGTTCCAAAGGACTGCCTTCTTTCCATAATCTCCACGCATGTTCAACAATTAGACATAAAGTTATAAAATAGTGTAAAATTTATTAGTTTTACACGGAAGTAACTAAATTCTTCCTCTAAAAGAAGAGAGATCGACTTACATCAGTATAGTTATACACACTTTAATATCTTTTTATATAATTGATATTTATGTTTGTTTAAAGATTTTTGAGTCTTTTTCTTATAAAATAAATTTAAAAAACTAAACATTTCCTTAAATAACTAAAATTTTTTCATACACATAGTGAGTATGCCATATTCTAGAATAATAAATTAGTTTGAAACCAAATCCAATATGCCAACTAATTCAATTTCTTTAGTGTGAGAGAGCATCCCATGCTAGCTAATACATGTCGGGTTGAGAGCGGAGCTAACCAACCTTTTTTTTTTTTTGGAGTGAAGTTAATCAACTTTTATTGAAGGAGTCAAAGATAAAGAAGAATAAGGATTAAAATTTTTTGAAGAGGCTATTAAGAGAAAAATATATATATAATAGATACAAAATTTTTAAAATTTTGGGAGGGCCTTAGCCCCCCATAATTACACAAGGCTCTGCCCGTGTCGAGCTGCTTGTTAGGTCTACTGATCTATCTTGACTCGAGCAAAGTCTTGAACATTATTTTTTAGGTCTAACTGCGGCCCAATTAAAGATATTATTAGATTGATAAGTATTTAATTTTTATATATTTTAATTCCTAAATTATATTTAAAATTATTAAAAATAGTAATATAAAATATTTTTTAACAGTCTAATAATAAATATTATTTAGATGGTTAAATGGAACAAATTTTAAAGATGTCAATGGAGCAGAGCTAGACCCAAATACCTCTATTGCCAAAATATATACCGCAATACATCTAAAACCTTTTCTTATTGTAAATTTTACATGCCATGCCATGTATTCGGGTCCTATAGTCTTATTTAAACACTTCGGGCCCTCCTAACTCTGCAAAGAGTGGAGGATCACCTGAATTCCATGTTGAGGCACGAGTGTAAAATGGAAAACCGGTGAGTGAACATAAGCTGGGGAGAGGGTGAAGGTGTGGTGTTGCAGAATCATGGCGAGTGCAACCTTTGTTCCCACCGTTGCAAAGTTGAAACCCACGCAAGTTCGAGGCCCAATTCCGAAGGGAAAATAGGTAGCCACGTTGTTGTTTGTAGCTTTAGCCACCCCTTCTGAAAACCTCTCCGGATTGAACACATGAGAATCGTCTCCCCAGATTTGATGATCATGATGAACTGCCAAATTCGTAATGAACAAGTTCAGATTGGCAGGGAGAATGAGTTTCCCCAATCTAACTTCTCTTTCACATTTCCTTATAAAGCCAATTGCAGGAGGATACAGTCTTAAGGCCTCGTTGATGATCATGGTCATCTGCTCATGGAAAAATAGAATTCAGACGTGTAATTAATTTAAATGCAGTGAGCTTTTGAGCAACATTGTTAGTAACTAATTATCTTACTGTTTTTAGTTTAGATAAGCCATCAGGATGTGGATTTTGGTCGCCAAAGAACTCAATCACTTCTGCTCTTGCTTTCTCTTGCCAATCTGTATGGATCGCTAGAAGCAAGACAGTCCATGAAAGCAATGAATTACTTGTTTCTTGTCCAGCAATATAAAATGTCTTGCACTCATCAATCAAATCTTCCACATGGAGCCTTTTGTTCTCATTGACATCATGATAAGCATTTAAAAGTAATCCAAGAAAATCAGTACCGAAGCTGTCTATATCTCCATTTTTCATTTTTTCTTCTCTACTCTTGATAATCTCCATCACTGAGTTGTGCATCACTCTCAGAAGCTTATCTGCTTCTATCTCATCGGCTGTTTTCCAGATTTTACTGCAAAAGGAAATAACATTGCTCCATTTTGAAATTTGATTAACAGTATAGGGGAAGTTCGCATTCGAAATCCAAAAGAAACTCTGCTATCAAATCAAGCAACTATTCATTCTAAAAACTCTGTGTAAGCTCTAAAAATGGATGAGAAAGGTTAGATAACAATGTGCACTGGATTAGGCTATCGGTGGAAGTTACCTGATGCCTGGAAATCTTACTTTAAAAGCATTCCTTCGTGAAATCACAGAATAATTAATCAACATATCGAAAATGTTCTTCCCTTCTAAGTAACTGCTCCCGAAGGCTGTCCTTGATATCACTTCCGACGTCAATAACCTAAATTCGTCGAACACCTCAATCTCTTTCCCCTCGTGATGTTTCCATGTTTCCAGCATCTTTTCAACACTGACTATCATTTCCGGAATCATATTCTGCAAAAAAAAACCCAATCTCATCCACACGAGATGTTCATTAACTGTCATGATTGCAATAGTAATCTTAATCTAAGTCATTTTCCACCAACTTTACTATGGAAAAAATGAACTGAACCCAGAACCAAATTTTAATGATATAGTAGGAGAGTTTACTTTAAGGCTTTCCCCTTGAAAAACATAGTTTAGCAATTTCCGGTGCTTTGCCCACTTTTCACCTTCAGATGTAGCTAGTCCATCTCCCATTAGCTTCATGACATAGAAAGGGAGCCCCACTTTGGGGTATGCTCTATCTCTGTTATTCAGTACCTCTTTGATTAGCGCTGTTTCTGTAATCACTAGTTGAGGTTGAGCACCATTCCAATTAAGATAATTCTTCCCTATTCCCCGGGGGGGAAAAAAAGGAAAAATGCAAATGGAAAATGATTTAAGAAATTTATTACATTGATTCTTGGAACAGGAAGTCAGGGGAAAACAATTCATAGCAAGTCATACCATATTTGTTGATCCATGAATAAGCCTGAGGCTGCACCCTGGGAAATATATCATGTGATAAAGCCATGGGTTTGCTTAAGGCTTCGTTTCTCATTTTCAAGATGTCTTTGGCGTTTCCATGGATGAAGTTGTAAGAAGGGCCTTTAATTCCTTGCGAACCTAGTAGATATTGTATGTAAAATGGAGTCCACCAGAACCTGTGTAGGAACCTGAAGAGAACGATGAGCAGGCACAGACAGAAAAAGCTCGAGAGAATGATTATTGGATTTCCCAGAGTTGTCATTTTGCTTTCTCTTGATTTCCTCTTTCCAACTCTATCAATTGAAAACTTAATGGAAGGTTAAAGCTGCATTATTAGTTTGATATGGTCGAAAGTTGAAGACAACAAAATCAGACGCCTAAGATTTTGGCTCCACGTGAATCATTATTGTGATTATTTTTACACTCTTTCAATTTCACTGACCACCTGGTTCACTAAAATATTAGTAGTGTCGGACTCAAATTTCAACCATAAACAAATCAATTATTTGGCGCCAAATACCATTCCCCTTCGGACCACATTTATTCCGTCTGTAAATTTTATCGGAATTCTGCTGGTAATACTTAGTAGGTAAATTAGTTAATATTTCGTCAAAAATTTCTGATATAATAAATTCCGTCAGAAAAAACCTTTAATTTTGTTTTGTCTGCACGTTTAATTGTAGTATTTTTTTTGTTTTTTACATAATAATTTGTGATTTTTTTATACTTAATACTGATGCATGTTTCCATTATCAAAATGGATTATGACATTAAAATTTTAAACAATTGACATTAAAACCTTCAATTTGATTCAAATTTTCACAGATTTGCCACTACGAATACACAAAAACTTGCATGTTTAAATTAATTATCAAAGTTCTAGCATTTGGTAGCTTAGAGTTAGCAAACTCAACTCAAAGTCGAAAGACTTATCCACTCTATCTTAACTCAAAGTCGATCCAACTTAATTTAAATCAATAAGTCAACAAACTCAAAATTCGAGTATATGACATAGAAAACAACTTGAACCTAAAATAAATTGGAATTTAAATTAAACAAAATATATTATTTTTATTTTATATTTCAATTGTAAACATAATATGAATTGTTTTAACCTAAATTCAAATTGAATTGAATTAATTCAAAAAATCAAAGAACTAAACCAAATTAATTTAAAATCTAAAATGATCTGAATTTGAAATGATCAGAATTCAAAATGATCCAAACCATGAAGTAACTGAAATTTTATGATCGAACTTGATGTTATGTTTTATTTTAAATTTTAAGTTAATTAAAAAATTATAAACCTAACATAAATGATTATAATATAACCTTAACTCATCTCAATTTGAATTAATTTAAAAGAAATAGACAAGCTGAACCAAATTGATTTGACACTTGAACTAATCCGTCTCTAAAATAATTTGAACTCAAAATAATCTTAAAAATTACTGAAAATTTCATGATCCCAACTGTTCATAGTTGGTGGGTTTTCAATTCTCACCAGGGAAAACAATATTTTCCTTATTTTCCTTTGTTTGGGAAAAAGAAAAACTGGTCTTTTTATGTATTTTCCTTCCAACCTTGTAGATTTAATCTTTTCAAAAGTGAGATTGTCCTCTATTTTTCCATCTTTCATACGGAATTTCATATAAAGAATAGGGTAAAATATCTTGATTTTTTTAAATTTTGGTCGAAATTGCACGAAAGTTCATTAGTTTTTAAAATGAACACTGTCTCAAAAAAATATTTTCCATCGTTAGTCAACTATTAGTATTTCTATCAACTTAATGATGTGGTAAGAGTAGAAAGATAATTTTATCCTTGATTAATTTTTATAATTATAATTATATAATTTTATTATTATTATTATTTTATTAATTAAAAAAAAAGCTCTCCATTGGGGAGCACCGATGCTCCCCTCCTTTGGAGAGCTGCCTCTATTTTTTTATTTTTTTAAAAAATAACAATAATTTTTTTAATTAATAAAAATGAAAGGGGCTTTCAAAAAAATGAAAAGGTATTTTAATTTTTTTATTATTTCTGTTAACGATGTTTGTAATCTTGAGATAAAATATTTATTTTGAAAACTAATAGATCTCTGAGTAATTTCAATTAAAACTTATGGAAGTCAAGGTACTTTACTATGAAGAAAAACAACTTTCCTTCCTCTCTCTCTCTCTCTCTCTCTCATCTTTTTCTTCCTCGACCTTTCCCTCCTCTTACTGTTTTCCTTCCATTCTCCCAGACATGAATGTGGAAAATGATCTCTATTTTCTATCTTTCCAACGTATAGTGGCCCCCTTTGGAAAAATTATGGAGTGTGCCTACCTAAGTCTTGGCTCTCGGGGTCTTGGTCTTCTTTTGTTTTCATTTCAATTAATAATAATCTACCAAAGTGGTTGGCATATCGCTCTCGAGTCAAAGGTCTGTGTCACTGATAGTGAAACGTAAATTATGTTAAGGTTCTAAAGACTTAAACGCTGGTGGGCCATATTCACTTAACCTGCATAAGACGATGTAAGGGTGAACAATTGGGTGATTTGATCGGTTTAATCCGTCGTATTTAAAAATTAAATAAAATAAATATTTTTAAAAAATCTATCAGATCAAATATAAAGGATAATCAAATTGATTAAACATGAAATTGGTTCGATTTTGGAAAAAAAATTAAAATTTTATCTTTTTTTTACAAATTATGAGTAAAACTTATAAACTTCATCTATAATTATAAAATATATAACAAAAATTAATAATAAAAATATATATTTTATATAAATTTGAAAAAGATAAAATATTCATATTTCTCTAAATTTTAATTAAAATTTAAAGCGAATCTATTAGTTTTTGAAATGAACATTCCGTTTCAAAAATATATCTTCTGCTAAACACCTAAGTTCAGCTGTTAGTCAACTGTTAATATTTTCGTTAATTTAATTATATGATAATAATAAAAAATTAATTTTACTCTTCATTAATTTTAAAAATTACTATTATTAATTAAAAATGAAAGAGCACCAATCCTGCTCTTTATTTTTTTTTGTAAAAAATTTATATAATAATAATTTTTTAAATTAAAAAAATATTTTAATCTTTTCATATTCTCTATTAACACTTCTAATATTAGTTTAATTATTGGTGTAGATATGAAGACCTCCGACCGATAGGAAAAAACTTATCGGTCGAAGGCAAACCGAAAACAGAGGAGCCATGAAGAAAACAGAGCATCTGATAGCAAAAAACAACCCCAAACAGAAAACCCAAAACGAAAAAGAAAGCAGAAGATCATCCCTCATCACATGGGCACTGGTTATAATCCCCCTCTTCCTTTCTTCCGTACCTCCAGTTTTCTCTGTTTCTCCTTTCCATCCCGTTCTCTAATGGTTTACTGAAAACAATAAATTGCTGCGTTGGCATATTTATTTGACAATTGTGAGGAATTGGATTACTGGAAGCTACAATTTTGTTTGCAATCTCATTTGTGATGTTGTATATATATATTCATAAAAAATTGCAGTTCACAGAAGAATCAACTCAAGGAAATGGAGGGATTTAGAAAATAATTTACAAGACTACAACTGCAAACCATTCTTCTCTGTTAGTCAACTAACAAACAAATATGGAATGAAGCGTATTGTCTTCATTTTGGAAATTCAATGTAGTCCTTACTCCTGAGTGGTTTCTTTGTAAGTTTTCATACACATAGTGAGGATGCCATACTCTAGTATAATACATTAATTTGAGTCCCATGCCAGCTAATACATGTCGGGCGAGGGAAAGAGGTAGCCAACTTTCATTGAAGAAGTCTAAGATAAAGAAGAATAAGGGTTAAAAATTTTTAAAGAGGTCATTAAGAGAAAAAGATATATAATATATACAAAATTTTTAAAATTTTGAGAGGGCCATAGTCCTCCATAATTACACAAGACTCCGCCTCTATGTTGGGTTGCTTGTTAGGTCTACTGATCTATCTCGATTCGCAAAGTCTTGAACATGATTTTTAGGTTTAAGTACGGTCCAATTTGAGATATTATTAGATTGATAAGTATTTAATTTTTATATATTTTAATTCTTAAATTATATTTCAAATTATTAAAAATATTAAAATAAAATATTTTTTAACAGTCTAATAATAAATATTATTTCAATGGTTAAATGGAACAAATTTTAAAAATGTCAATGGAGCTGAGTTAGACCCAAATACCTCTATTGCCAATATATACTGCAACACATCTAAAACTTTTTCTTATTGTAAATTTTACATGCCATGCCATATATTCGGGTCCTATAGTCTTATTTAAACAACTTGGGCCCTCCTAACTCTGCAAAGAGTGGAGGATCACCTGAATTCCATGTTGAGGCACGAGTGTAAAATGGACAACTGGTGAGTGAACATAAGATGGGGAGAGGGTCAAATTTATGTTGGTGTATTTATCAACCGATTAGGCTATAGGTGTGAGTTACTTGATGCCTGGAAATCTAAGTTATTTTCCACGAACTTTGCTATGGAAAAAATGAACAGAACCCAGAACCAAAGAGCTTACTTTAAGGCTTTCCCCTTGAAAAACATAGTTTAGCAATTTCCGGTGCTTTGCCCACTTTTCACCTTCAGATATAGCTAGTCCATCTCCCATTAGCTTCATGACATAGAAAGGGAGGCCCACTTTGGGGTATGCTCTATCTCTGTTATTCAGTACCTCTTTGATTAGCTCTGTTTCTGTAATCACTAGTCGAGGTTGAGCTCCATTCCAAATTAAGGTAATTCTTCCCTATTCCCTGTTAAAAATATCATGGAAAGAAAGGACTCGAATAGCAGAAATAAGTGTGGAAGACTTTGACATACAAGGGGTGAAGCTGCTTGTAAATAGAGCTCTTTAAAATAAGGACAGAACGCACCGTATTGATGCATTGACTGAGGACTTGACAATAAGATGGCATAAACTACATCGCATCATTTAAACAAATGTTACCGTTAATTTCTTTTTAATTGGTAGATTAGTTACACAGTTTTTGTCGTTTTCTATTTTCTGGTACAGACTTGTATATAAAAGCAAAACTCTGTAAATTCTTTTGAGTATGAATGAAGGAATTATTCCCAAACATTCTCTGCATCACTCTCCATTTTTCATCATTCCCCGAGGAGAAAAAAGGAAAAAAGCTAATGGAAAATGATTTAAGAAATTTATTAAATTGATTCTTGGAACAGGAAGTCAGGAAAAAAAATCATAGCAAGTCATACCATATTTGTTGATCCCTGAATAAGCCTGAGGCTGAACCCAGGAAAATATATCATGTGATAAAGCCATGGGTTTGCTCAAGGCCTCGTTTCTCATTTTCAAGATGTCTTGGGTGTTTCCATGGATGAATTTGTAAGAAGGGCCTTTAATTCCTTGCGAACCTAGTAGATATTGTATGTAAAATGGAGTCCACCACAACCTGTGTAGGAACCTGAAGGGAACGAAGAGCAGGCACAGACAGAAAAACTCGAAGAGAATGATTATTGGATTTCCCAGAGTTGTCATTTTGCTTTCACTTGATTTCCTCTTTCCAACTCTATCAATTGAAAACTCAATGGAAGGTTAAAGCTGCATTATTAGTCTGACATGGTCGAAAGTTGAAGACAGCAAAATCAGATGCGTGAGATTTTGGCTCCACGTGTATCATTATTATTGTGATTATTTTTACACTCTTTCAATTTCAATGACCACCTGTTTCACTAAAATATTAATAGTGTCAGATTCAAATTTCAACCATAAACAAATCAATTATTTGGCGCCAAATATCATTCCCCTTCCGACCACATTTATTCCATCTGTAAATTTGTCGGAATTCTTCTGTTGGTAATATTTAGTAGCTCAATTAGTCGATATTTCGTCTAAAATTTCCAATAAAATAAATTTCGTCGGAAAAAACCTTTAATTTTTTTTGTCTGCACGCTTAATTGTAGTATTTTTTTTGGTTTTTACAAAATAATTTGTGATTTTTTTATACTTAATACTGATCCACGTTTCCATTATCAAAATGGATTATGACATTAAAATTTTAAGCAAATGACATTAAAACCTTCAATATGAGTCAAATTTTCATAGATTTGCCACTAATACACAAAAACCTACATGTTTATATTAATTATCAAAGTTCTAGCATTTGGTAGCTTAGAGTTAACAAACTCAACTCAAACTCAAAACAGTTATCCAATCTACCTTAACTCAAAGTCAGATCCAACTTAATTTAAATTTATAACTCAACAAATTCAAATTTCAAATATATGAAATAGAAAACAAACTTGAACCTGAAATGAATTGGAATTTAAATTAAGTAAAATATATTATTTTTATTTTATATTTCAGTTGCAAACATAATATAAATTGTTATAACCTAAATTCAAATTGAATTGAATTAATGTAAAAAAAATCAACGAGCTAAACCAAATTAATTTAAAATCTAAAGTAATCTAAATTTGAAATGATCAGAATTCAAAGTGGTCCAAGCTTTGAAGTGATTGAAATTTCATGATTGAAATTGAAACTATATTTTATGTTAAATTTTAAGTTAATTAAAAAAATATAAACCTAAGGTAAATGATTATAATATAACCTTAATTCATCTTAGTTTGAATTAATTTAAAAGGAATCGACAAGCTTAACCAAATTGATTTGAAATTTGAACTAAGCGGAATCTAAAATAATTTGAACTCAAAATAATCTAAAAAATTACTGAAAATTTCATGATCCGAGCTGTTGATGTATAGTTGGTGGGTATTCAAATTAATCTCATCCGGGAAAAACAATATTTTCCTTACTTTCCTTTGTTTGGTAAGAAGAAAAACTGGCCATTACATGTATTTTCCTTCCAACCTTCTAGATTTGGTCTTCTCAAGAATGAGATTGTCCTCTATATTTTCCATCTCCCATACTGAATTCCACACAAAGAAAAACAGCTTTCCTTTCTCTCCGCCAACTTTTGTCCTTCCATTCTCCAGACATAAATGTGGAAAATGATCTAAACACAAATCAAAGCCAACCCCCTTTGGAAAAATTGCGGTGTGTTCACCTCTAACTGCACGTTTGGTATAGGGAATAGCTTAGCTATTCCCTGTCTATTCTCAAGGGAATAGCTTACCTCCGTTTGGTATGGCAATATCACAAAGAATAGCTATTACTTAGTAATAGCTATTCTCTCAAAAAAGGTAAAACTCAGGCATAGTTAAACCCGAGGTTCCCCATGGTTTTTGCTATTCCGTGAGACAGGGAATAGCTCTGAATTATGATATGACTAAAATGCCCCTTATCATTTAAAAATATTACAACCCTAGACTTATATAAACAATTTTTTTTCTCATTCTCCCTTTTTCTTTCTCTCTCTTCTCATGTTCTTCCCTCTCTTATTCTCTCTCTAAGTGGCATCAACGCCGGAGATGATGTTAGTGGCGGCGGCGACGGCAGCGGAAGCGACGGCGACTGCGACGGAAGCGACTGTGACGGTGATTTTATGATCGAATATGGTCGGACAAGATTCAAACAGAGATTCAGCCAGATCTGGCACTCAACGGCCAGATCTGGCAGTGGGAAGCACCGGATCTGGTGCTTCCCGACCAGATCCCACGGTTGGATCTGGCACTCCACGGCCAGATCCAGCCGCGGGGAAGCGCCGATCTGGCGTCGTAGTGGCCAGATCCGGCCACATGGTGCGCCAGATCGGCGTTTTGTTACACCGGTCGCCTTTCCGACGACCGGCCATGAAAAAAAAAAAAAAAAGAAAAAAAAAGAAAAGGGTAAAGTA